>NC_041395.2:106908500-107086000 GCF_900747795.2 Erpetoichthys calabaricus | reverse complement strand
GCTTTTAAGCCTGAGAAATCACCCCGTAAATACACACGTTTAATTGCACATGTGTTAATATGTATGGTTACACAGTATTAAAAGACAGTGAACAACGTCAGTTACCTTTGTTCCCGCGTTTGATAAAAGGTGAGCTTTTAAGCCTGAGAAATCACCCCGTAAATGCACACGTTTAATTGCACGTGTTAATATGTATGCTTACACAGTATTAAAAGACAGTCAAAAATTAACGTCATTTACCTTCGTTCCCGCATGTGACTCGTGCTGTAAATATCTTCCTTGTTTTTAGTTCACGTGATTATGTAGGAGGCGTGACTCCGCCTCCTCCATTACAGTGTATGGACAAAAAATATGTTCCAGTTATGACCATTACGCTTTGAATTTCGAAATGAAACCTGCCTAACTTTTGTAAGTAAGCTGTAAGGAATGAGCCTGCCAAATTTCAGCCTTCCACCTACACGGGAAGTTGGAGAATTAGTGATGAGTCAGTCAGTCAGTCAGTCAGTCAGTGAGTGAGTCAGTCAGTCAGTGAGGGCTTTGCCTTTTATTATTATAGATTACACTATAGAATGCACGGTGTAATAGTAAACTAATGTAAAAACATTGAATAACACTGACACAAACACCCAGGCTTCCTGCTCAGCTGCACGAGCAGTCTCTCTCTCTCTCTCAGCAGCACGCGAGCCCCCCACTCTGTAATAGCCTTACAATCCGATCGCTGTATAAACACTTTTTTAAAATGAGTTTTAAGCACAGGGGGAAAAAAAGAACATTTGAACAAATCCGAACTTTATTTAAAAGCCAACCAAGACAGTAACATTGCAGGAGTTCACGCTAATAGCATTACAACCCGATCGCTGTAAACACTCTTTTTGAATGAGGTTTAAACACAGGGAAAAAAATGAACATTTGAAAAAAGAGAAAAGTAACATTGCAACACTTTCTTCTCACCACTCTTCACTTGCTTGGAAGCCGAGCACAAAGAGTTCACAGGTAAAGCGCGCACGTCTGACTGAGAACAATGAACAGGAAGAGGCTGAACACGTGCTTAAATACAGTAATTGGTGTGTACGAACTGGAAGGGAAATGAAATAGAGCACAAAGACTTCACAGCGAAAGCACGCACGTCTGACCGAGAACAATGCAACACGTGCGGAAATCATCGGCGCGCACAAACCAAAAGGGAAACTGGCTTGTTCGTATATCGTGTGTGTGGTAGTGAACAGAGGTAAAAGTTTGGCAAACTTTTTAGTCGTAAACAGAGTTGTACGTGTACCGAGACGTTCGTGAACCGAGGTTCCACTGTATATGGATTTAAAAAATTACTTGTAAGATTTACGGTCAACTGTACTGTCATTTCCCATGCAGCTTTCTGTTTCTAGCATTCATGTACATTGCGTTATGTGTTTCTAATTTGCAGCGTTAGCTGTTCCATGTGAAATATTTATTTTTGTATATATTTGAAATTCATCTGTTTTGAATTTTTTGATTTTTTATTAATCTTCAGCATTGCTGATCTGATACATTTCCTTTCCCCATGAGCAATTTGGGCCAGCTCTTGTTGAAAGCATATTCTTTATCTCCACTTGATTACTTTGTGCGGCTGTGTCTTTTCTCCTCTTATCATTTGTGTTTGTGTCTCCTTTTCCTACCAATTGTTTGCTGTATCCCCAAGGTTATTAATATTTTAGCTGCCTGATAAATTACCTCTACATCATTATTCTAGTGGTATCGCTATGAACTCTGTGGTAGATGTGCTTCCTTCTGTGTTCTGTTGTGCTGCAGCTTTTATCAATATTGTGGAAGAATATGTGCTCAATTTGTATTTGTCATTATTACTATAACATGAAAAACGTTTGTTTTAGATATGTATTCAGCATTTCTTGCCTCATTTCCTGTCATCCTACATTTACCCAGATCATTGTAGACACGGAACACACATGAAATGTATGCATTCCAAATAAAGATTAATATTATTTACCCAATACAACTCCAAACACCTCACACCCAGATAAACAGACTTGAGCTGGGAGTACTTTGTGTTTGACTTCAGCTACGTCAGTAGGGGATGGGATAGCAGGCTGCTTGTGTTGATTGACACAGTTGTAAAACAAAGACACTGATGAAGAAGTGCGAAGGAATTTAAGGTGGCCCGGCATTGTGACTTTTTTTTTGTAGGCATCACGGATTCCAGTGTTAAGCAATAAAGCCGATGATGTGTTTGCTAACTAAGGGTCACCAACAAGTCATCAGACATGACCTAATTCTTGTTTGGTATGAACTAAGCAGTTTGAGATTGATTTTATGACATGGCAAGTATGGGGAAAAGATTTTCAAGCTATATAGAGTGTGCACTGTGTTAATTGGGTATTCAGGACTTTAATGTCAAAGTTCTGGATCAGCATTAATGTTAATAAAGACCTCCTTTTGTTAAATTAAAATATTTTGGCTTATTTTTCTTCCACAATATTTTACTGTTTTCATTGCAAACTGATTTCTCACCAAATATTTTCTAGCCTTGCATGATCTCTTCCTCCTCCTGTTGTACACCTGCGTCCTTCAAAATATGTCACCATTTTCTTTCATACTCCAGCCTCCATAGTACAATTACTATCAGATTATATCTTTCCCGGTCTCATAATGTTGTAATATTTCTCACATATTGCTCTTCTTAAACTGTGATAAACATTTAATGGAATGAAGATCCTCTGTCATTGACTTCCTGTAATAGTGATTGCAATAATTATAGCTAATGTTGACCAACTTATGTTAGTTATATTTATTCTACTTTTATTTGGCATGCGTTTTTAATCTTGAGGAATTATAAATCTTGAGGAATTATACAAGGTATTTTACAGTTAATTTGATCTCTAATTTTGTGTCAATTTACTTAGCATGTGGTAGTTTATATGCTGCTGTTTATTATCCTTATTGGATTCTAGAGGTCTGATACTGCTGGTTTTTATGTCTCTACTTAAAGGTAGAACCCTTAAGTCAACTGTTGTTTTAACTTTTGTGTAGTGCTTTCTGCTAATTACATTCTTTCACATTCCCGTGCGACTATAATTGCCATGCTTGTGAATGGAAAAAGAATTATTTAAGGTCACAAATGCAAAGTTTACAGTTTCAGGGTGCTGTAAAAGTATTTCCTAGAAGCATCACATTCATTCAAATTAAGCCCAAATGGGTGAAATTTTGCTACCTTATTGTAAAACAAGTTATTTCCCTGCCACCCGAGCTGTGTATAAAGTGATCATTAGTATAACTTTCTTCAGATTTCACGTCTTGAATAGTAGAGTGTTAGAGCAGCTTATGCTACAATAAACATCTAAATCTCATACTTTTTAAATATTAAATTTATGTTCTAAATGTTTCCACTTGGGAGATTAAGAAACCCACAAATGCCAAAATCTTATGGTAGACTGTCTGTCTGGAATTTTAAACGGATTAAACATAATTAGATGTTACTTTAGCCACAAAGATGTTTGGGTTCCCAAATCATCATGTCGATTTGACTTTACAAATTGTTTATTTAAATTATTTTTATGTAGGAAGTGATGGAATCTGTTCAGGCTCTTACTAGTGAGGAAGAAGAGCGTCAGGGTGTTGCTGCATCTCTTTTGGCTCCCCTCATTCCACCGGAAATAAAAGAATCAGAAGAAAGGTGGAGAAAGAGAGCTCTAGGCTTAGAGGTGGATCCAGAAGAAGAAGAAGAGATGGATTCCAAGGGAGACGGCCACATTCATGGGGATGTGGATGCAAACTCGCAAAGTGGAGAAAGCTCAGATGCTGAAATGGGAAATAATGAAGCAGAAGAAGAAACTGAAGAAGATACACGGGATCTGGAACTGGCCTTAGAAAGGAAAAAGGTAAACTTCTTTGATTTCATGGGGATAGTGACTTGCTTAGAACCCTTATTTTGAATTGGAAATTCTAAGTCCCTGTCAGAAATGTTTTGTCTAAATCATTCTTGCTTGCTTTTGCATGTTTGATATATTTATTCTTGCTTGTTTTCTAGGCTGAACTGCGTGCATTGGAAGAAGGAGATGGTAGCTTAATGAGCTCCAGCCCTCGTTCAGATGTGAGTCAGGAGGGCAGTAGGAGTTCCTTACTTCGGAAAGGAAAGTGGAAGACCACTTTTGTTCGTTCTGCTAGCCCTGACTCAAATAGCAGAGGTTCAGACAAAAATGGAAGGGACTCTCCAGACCTTGGAGACGCAACAGCAGCTACAGGTTAGTTAACTTCATAATTTCAAATTATGAGACGGAAGAGGAGATTCTTGCCAATGCTTTACACACCGCAATCACTGAACCAAGGGTATGCGCAAAATATTGCATCTCCTCTCTGATGCAGTATAGTAAGCAGTCAGAACTGACTTGAAGGAGCTAAAAAAAATGTTAAAAGAAAATTTGGTGTTAAGGGATAAACATACTGATTAACTTCAACTACAGTGCTGAGCACACCTGAATGTTACGTGAAGACATCTATAATTTTTATACTACAGTTGTAGAGTACAGTGATTAGACAGAGTGTGGTCCCATTGGTCTTAATGCTCAGTAAAGATAAACACTCTGTTGAAAGAACACTTAAAATACAGCCTTTGACAATTAATGACACTATAACCTGTTCATTAACATAGACTGAGGTAAGGTATACAGATGGTAAAAGAGGAAAGGATAGCACAAACCTTATGTAATTCTGTACCTAACTACTTGTTAATGTTTCTGGTCCACTTACCTACCTCTTTCCTTTGCAAGTGTCTGTTTGTCCCACATGCTGAATTCTGGACCCTAATCTTCCCCAGCAGTGGTGAAGGATCCATTGACCACCGAGTTGGAAGGCTTTCTATGTCAGGCTTTGTTCCCACTACTTGTATTGGGAAAGCCCCGGGGAACTCCTGGGTCCTCTGACAGCCTAAAATCTCTCAGTTGCTGCTAGAAGGCAGAACTGCAGAAAGTTTCACACCAAACCTAGGACACTAGTTAGTCATATGAATTGGCAGAAAGTCACAGATAATTTAACAGAACTCTCTGCTGCCACCTTACACTTTATGCCCAAGGAGTAAATAATGATTAGTTTGTGGTATAGTGCCCCCTGTTGATGATTCCCTGATGTTACTAGGGCATTTTATGACCATATCCCTGTCCTATATCACTGAAGTAGACTGCAACATAAATTTCGTTTTTTTTTTCTTCCTGTATAATATTTTAATATTTTTTAATATACATTTTTTTTAATCATTTTTTAGAATTGCTAATAGATTAATCAGTGGTGGCCTAGCCATCCATACCCAAGCCATTCATTGTTAGTTTTAATGTATAAAGGAAATTGCCCTCATGTTTACTTGGGTGTGTTTGGTTTAAGATGTTGTGTTTTGCTCTCAAAGACTGATTGGATGAATTTTATATCAAAACCTCTGATCATTTTTTCCTTGCAAAAACATGATACAATGTTAAATTAAAATGAAGACAACACCTATGATAAACAGTGAACAACCCACAATGGCTTTTTTCCCCAATTAATTTTGAATGATTTGTAAAAAAAAAAATATATATATATATATACTGTGTATATATATTGTGAACAATATAGGGGAGTTGCAACTTGCTGCCTTTTCTTCATGCTGACCACTCCTCGGTGCACCACTTGCGTAATTTTTAATTCTGAAGGGATTACCTGTGGGTATTCTGCACAGGAACATCTTTTTGTCCACTTCCTTTCAGTTCTAAATCTTATGGTGACTACGGTACTTCGTCACACTCACTGATGTCTACAAGCTCTGGGAAAACTGAGCAGTAAATTGAAGCTTGCTTTAAGAACTTGGTTCTTGCATCTCTACCATATTCCATGCCTGCAAAACTGGGCTGCACCTTTTTTGTTGGTCAATCATATGGTTTTTCTCTTCCTTCATTTGCAAACAAGACACCCAGATACTTAAACTTTTTTAACTTGAGGAAGCTGCTTACCCCTCACCTGAGCAAAATAGGCTACTTTTTTCTAGTAGAGAACTATGCCTTCTGATTTGGAGGTGCTGGCTGTTAGTACACTTGAATCACACCTAGCCACAAGAGCTTCAGTTATGCACCAGATTGCATTAAAATTAAGCCAAGAAGACCACATCATCTGCAAATAGCAGAGCCATCAGACTTGAATAAAACAGGGTGATTCTTTATTGCCAGAGATCCTAGTCTGCCACAGATTATGCTATATTTTGTAAGGTTGGGTACTAAAAAAGTGTTTGTTTGATTGTAGGTGTCTCGAAGACAAATGAGAAGACACTGGAAGAAGAGCAACAAATAAATTCAGAGGTCTTTCAGGAAAAAGCAAAAGCCAGACCTGCTGTAAAAGAAGAAGAGGATGATGAAGACGTAGAACTGAAGGTACTTAACTGTTTTTTTGTGGTTTTCTGTGTGAATTATTTAATGGGTGTAAAGAGCATACTGCTAGCTAACTTGTAGGTTTATTTCCGGTAAAATGTGTATCTTCCAGTTTCAGATTGGAGAACTTGCAAATACATTGACCAGCAAAATGGACTTTTTAGGAATTAATAAAAAGACCATTTCCAACTTTCAGCTGCTGCTCCTGCAGATTGAGGTAAGCATGAGGATTGGGTAGATTTCTAAATTAGATGCTTTTTAGGGTGGCATGTTAATGCAGTGGCCTGTGCTGCTGCTTCACATGTCTAGCATGCGGAGTTCTGTTTGTGTTTTTTTCTTACCACATGCCTAATGTTATGTGCATTAGATTTATTGATTGTCTATTGAACTATTTGAACGAGTGGACCCCAATTTTTTTTTTTTTTTCTTTTTCTCCATTTTAGACCAGAATAGCGGATTGGCGAGACGGAGCACTGAATGGAATTTATCTTAAGCGCAAGCTACAAGAAGCAGCCGAACAAATAAAACACTATGAAATAAACGCCACTCCCAAAGGCTGGTCCTGCCACTGGGACAGGTACGATATTTGTAACTTTTTAATCTTTCACCCCCATCCACCACCCTTTTCCCAACATTTGACACCTGAACTTTGGCATCGCCAACATAGACGACGTGGCCCTTGATTTCCATAAACTTCATTGGGGGGTAGAAAAGCCCAGATTATTCAATGTATCAATAAGCCACAGTGCTCTTCATGGACCTGTCTGTAATGTGGCACAAATCAAACACTGGGACAGTCCAAGCTAAATGACTTTCAAAATGGCATTTTTTTGATTGGGAGTGGAGCCATCCTTTTGGACACAGTAGCTTTAGAAAGGTGGCAGGTTGTGCGCTTGCGCCGCCTTTGCGCTTTGCAGGACATTTCTTCGGCAAGAGATGTACATGGAAACGAGACAGCCCTGAGGAAGATTTCCATGGTCGCCTTAAAGAAGATACCTGAAAAATCTTTGCTGGAGGTGCAGGTCAGACCACTTTATTTCTTTACTCTCTTTATTTTTCTGATAACTTTAAAAAAATGGCTCCTACGTTCAGCCTGACTATGCTTTTTAACCTGTGTGAAATGCCTTTCTGTTAATTTTCTCTTTTTTTTGCTGTGATCATAAATCCATGAAAGGCTTCAGGTTTTTCTTCGTAAAGCAGCAAACTCTGTGGCCTGTAATTTGCTGAGGTATTTTGCAGAAAGGTGGGTCCTGTTCTTGTGCTGCATATAGAAGACAAGCTGTGTGTTACAGCAGTAAAGCGGGAGAGCTGCTGCTCCTGCATCCTTGGAATTCCTCTGGGTAGCAGCACCTTGGACACCACTCAGGTTACCCAGTGAAATTCCCCCGCTCTATTCATGTCAGCCTTGCTGGTGCTTGCAGAAAAAAGCGCAGCCAGGCAGGCTTCAGATGAAGGTACTTCCATTGGCTGAGAAAGCCTTTGTTTTTGTTTCTAACTTCAGGGACCACAGGCGTTATTTCTATGTTAACGATGTGACCAGTGCATCACAGTGGGAGTTTCCTGATGTGGAGGAGGAAGAAGAGGCTGAAGGAAAAGACCCCAGTGCTGAAAAGAATGTCAAGAATGAGGGTGATGGCCATGTATCACCTGAGCCCCAAGTCCTTCTAACAGGTCAGTTGGTTCATCTTTTGGTTGGGAGATATAGCACACGTTAGATATAGCACAACATTAACAGAGACTTGGAATATATAATTAATTTTCTTGTTTAATATCAAACTGGACACCACACTTAAGAATACGTATATACTCTGACAGCCACACGGCTGTTTTTGGGAATAGTTCAGGGCATGATGCTTTATCTGCATTGTTTTTGCTTGCTAAAAAGGAAAGAATAATCAACAGTTACAGGTGTTCTTCCTTGTATATGAGGATCTCACTTTTTACTTCATAAATCAAAAAAACACTTAACAGGATACGAGTTCTATAGTGCTTTCTTCACATTTAATTTGAGGATACTTAATTAGCTTCTTTTTTAACTTTTAGACAACAGCAGCTATCTATGCCTTCCAACTGTGACCCCTAGTCTACCTGTGCAGACATATTGGACTGTACCTCAGCCTCCACTACCACCTGCTTGTGACCCCCCTCCACCACCTCCGCCCCCACCCGAGTCCCCTCCACCACCACCTCCCCCACCAATAGGTGATGACACAGAGATTGAAGAGGTAGAAATGGAAGAGGAGGAAGGCGAACCTCCAGCTCCAGGAACAGAGGAAGATAATATGCACAGAGCACCTCCAGCCCCTGTTGTGTCCAGCAGCACTAAGGTATCCATTGTAACCTTAAGGAGAACATATGTCCTTCTTAAACTGGTAGAGCGTGTCTAAAGCAGTCTTGAATGACGTTTTGTTTTCAGGACACAGACTGTGTGGAGCCTTCAGCTATACCGTCAAGACCTGCTAAAAGAAAAGCTCCTTCTGTCAGCTCGGGACCACAACAAAAAACTGTTACAATTGGTAGCAATCCCATCCTCTACAGCCAGTCTGCAATAGTGGCTGGTAAGTAAGAAATGTGGCAGAGCTTGTAGGATTCCTAGGAATGTCTTTACTAATCTGCTTAATGCACATGTGCTGACTCTGATTCTGACAAGACTAAAATTTGTTTTCATAGCTCCAGTAGCTAGCACACCGGTGTTTTGGGGTATGTCTGCTGGAGTCACCCCTGTCATCAGTATGGACACCACCACAACAGTGGTGCCACCTACAGTCACACACACGCTTTCTAGTAAAACATCTGCTTCAAACAGTTCAGATCCACCAGTCTCCAGGTCTCACCCAACTGAGAAATTGAAAAAGCTCAAGAAAGAAAAGGTGAGGCTTGTGTGTTTTTCTGTGGTTGTTGGGGTGTTTGGTGATGCTTTTATAACTTCTTGATACTATTGAAATGTTTCCAAAAAACTCCAGCCAGCTAAAAAGACCAAGACCAAGATGCCATCTCTGGTTAAGAAGTGGCAGAGCATTCAGCGAGAGCTTGATGAAGAGGAGAACTCAACGTCCAGTGATGAGGATAGAGATTATGTTAATCAGAAACGTATAGAGGAGTGGAAACAGCAACAGCTTGTTAGGTAAGATTTCAGAACACAGTATTGCTTTACTGGTGGGTGCCTTGGACTTTTAGAGGAACCTATGAATTGAATGTGATTTAGTATGCACCAGAAATGTCATACTGCTGTATTTCCTGACTTTAGTTCTGCTTAATTGCATTTGCTGGTGTTTCTTTAAGAAAAAGATCACACTTTCTAAGAAAAAGTATATCTGAAAACCTGGTGATGCCTTCATTATTTTGCATAAAACGGACAATAATAATGAGACTATGATCCCACAGTATTACATTTTAAAGGTGATTTTCAAAGAATTATTGCTGAAAGGGTCTTGAAAAGGTGATATTTCATTGTATAGGCTGACCTCATTTAGTTGAGTTCTTCATTGTTTATGTTTAGAGTGCTTATGCAGACTTACAAATACAACAGTAAAGCACAAAGCCATACAATATTTACATGCTAGTCACATAGAACTAGCTAAATAAGACAGTTTTTAAATATAATAAACTTCATGGTAACAGGAGTCTTGGGTAAGAAAAGATATGCCTAGTAAATAATGGAGGAGATGAAAAGAAAGTTTGGCCTAACAGCATTTATGGTGAAAATCAACTTACTTCCGCTTATTTAGATAGACTAGTTACTCCTTCATTTGTGCAATTACTCTCTGGTTCATCAATACATTGTGCAAAAATTAGTCAGCTGCACTGTAGATTAATTATCTGAGTACTAAGCAATATTTTTCACCTTTGTTGAAAACACCCATCACGTATACTGTCTCATTGGCTTTCTTATGGGGGTTTTATTATGTAACACCTAAATAAAATAGTAGCCTATGATAGCCTACTTATGAGTCTGTTAAAGTGTGGTGTATGAAACGTGCATGTGGATAACCAATGAAGACTGCCAAGATGCATGAGCTTTTTCTCTGCTGCAGAGCAGTGATGACATTCTTATTAAAGGACATTTTTGAGTTTAATATCTTGCCTACGTTGCTCATTGAGTTAATTGACAATGCTTCCTGCATTACCACCAAGTGACCTGTTTTCAAAATTTAATTAGGTGGATAACATATTCCGCTATTAACTGATCATTTATATTTTTGAGGCAGTTAATGGCTTGTTTATTAATCATAAAGGCAATTTGGATGGAGAATATCACACCATATAGTAGATGCAGTGCTGCAGAAAGTATTCATAGTATCCTCTTTTAGAAAATTTGTTACAATAAATGGCTTCAGATCTTTAGACAAAATATGGTATTATATAAAGGTAATTGGAGATAACAACATAAAACACCATTTATAAATTCGATTTTTTTAAATATATTTATCCAACATCTGTATTGCCTATGTGAAAAGGTACACCTTAGTAACTCGCTCAAAAAGCTGACCAACGTGAACTCATAATTAGACTCTCATGACTGAGCACAGCCAGTCCTGTTGAATCTAAACCTCACCATGAAAGTAACATTGTCCCCACATGGTTTCTAGAAGAACACCACGCCTCAATCAAAAGAAATTCCAAAAGAAATGAGGGGGGAAATGTTATTGAAACTTACAAATTGGAAAAGGGTTGCAAAGTCATTTCTGAAGCCCTGGGACCCCACCACACCACAGTGAGAGCCATTATCTTCAAGCGGAGAATATTTAGCACGCTGTTGAATCTTTCTAGGAAATGCAGCCCTGCCAAAGCTAGCACAACAGCACAGTGACTGCTTAGGCAGGCTGCTCTTAGAAAGAGACTCTGTAGAACTGGGATTTATGTTAGAGTGGCAAGGCTGAAACTTCTGCTGTCCAAGTGCAGCCTAGGTGCTTGTCTTGCATTTGTAAAGAAACTACCTTTTTGGAATAATGTTCTATGGACAGACTAGACAAAAGTAGAACCCTTGGGGCGATGCAATTCTTGCTATGTTGGGCATAAAACTAATACACCATTTTTCAGTAAGAACAGCATACTTACAATAAACCATAGGGTGGTAGTGTGATGGTGTGGGGATGCTTTGCCCACTCAGGACCTGGAAGACCTATGGTTATTGATGAAATCCTGAATTATGCACTTTACCAGAATCTTCTTAAAGAGACTGTCAACTTTCTGTGACTTGAAGCTGATCTTCGGTTGGGTTATGCAGCAGGACAGTGACCCAAAACACTAAGGCATATCAGCAAATGAATGGATTAGAAGAAACAAAATTAAAATTTTTTGGAGTAGTGTGGTCAAAGGCGAAGTGGTGACTCTGATGCTAGGGATCTGCACTGGCAATTGGTAGGTTACTGGTTCAAATCCGGTAAATGCCAGTAGTAATTCTGCTCAGTTGTGCTCTTAAGCATGGCCCTTAACCTGCAATTGCTCCGTCACGGGTATGATACTAACCTGCGTCCAGCCCTGCAAGCAGGTCCTCGAAGGGAGTTTTTCTCCAGGGAAAACTTAGGGGTTGGTGGCAGGATTGGCACTCCAGCCACCTCACTCTTCAAACTAGTGTGCTGCTGTGGTGTCATCCAATGCATGGCTGTGCTCATGGCAATGCGCTGTTTCAGTTCATGCTCCCAACCTCCTCCTCCTGGTCAAAGTCCTAACCTGAACCCCATAGGGTTGCTGTAGCAAGACCTGAGATGAGCAGTTTCTGCTCACAAACCTACCAATGTATCTTAATTAAAGTGGGCTGGAATATCTGAACATCAATGCAAAAGATGTTTATATCAAAATCGAGGAGGAGTTCAGTTGTGATTTACACTACTAAAGGTGCTGCAACTGAGTATTGAAATTGTGAGGTCTATTACTTTTTCAGATATGTGGTGAAAGAAATTATTTAAAAGTGTATTATTGTGTGTTCACTCAGGTTCTCTTATTGTAATGTTACATATCTAAAGGTATAAGGCCATTCATTTTGCAAAATATTTTAAAATGAATTTGAAGAAGGGGACAAATTTTTCCATAGCACTGATGTAAGGGATCACATTATTATTTAAGATGATGCAAGTTTTCTTCCATTTTCTGTTGCAGAATTAAGTTGTGTATGTCTTTGAATTATGCATTTATGGTATATTATTCCCTTTCAACAGTGGCAAAGCTGAGAAAAATGCGAACTTTGAAGCTCTTCCTGAAGATTGGCGTGAACGGCTGAAAAGAAAGAAGCTGGCCCAGAACACGTAACTGATGGCGCACTGGACTGCAATGTAGTTTTCTTATCATAAACATGGGTGACTCCAGAGTTTTGTTCAGGCCCAGCAGGCATTTTTTTTCTGTTGGTTGTAAATGGGTTGTGTTTGATACACCACCCATCCATCACTCCACTCCATAACCCTTGGCCATACATGAACACAATTTCTGTATTCCTTTAACTTGGAATATAAGTAAGTACTGGGTTAAAATTCAGTAGATCTGACACAACCTTGTACTGATGTTTTTAAACTCTTCTATTGTCGTCAGTATTCTGCCATCTGTCCTGTCTTGTGCACTACATCTAGGACTTCTACATGTACTGCAACTTTGATGTCCTGGGGGGGGGGGGGTCAGTCGTTTTGTATTAAATTTGTGAATGTAGGATGGATTCTAAAACTCATGGTTCTTTCTGTTTTGAGAGAAGTGATATATCCTGATGCCATGTTCATTTCCTGAAGTGTGTTTTCCTGCACTGTCCACACTTTTTGTTGTGCTGGGAGTGCATTTTATAAGGAAAAAAGAAACCTGGTTACATATCCTATTGTACTTCTAGCTCTGTTTTCCCATAGTTGTCTAGCTCACTGGGGGCAAACATAAACAGCGATTACTTGTACAGAAGCCCGTGACATTTTCTAATTGAAACTTTGTATATTTTGTATATAATTACTCAAAATAAACTTTAAAAAAGACTTTTGTTAAATTAAAAAAAAACATTTGTGTTAAATGATAATTATGCTAACCAGTCTTTTACCACAGTCTATTATGTAAACATTAGTTTTGACTTTTATACTAATGATTGTTGTGGTCAAAATACAATCAAAAACTCAAAAGAAGGAGTATTCTAATCCATTTGATCTGAACTTTTAAGTCCAGTCATAATCAAAGGGGAACAGTTGGCCTGAAATATATAGAAACCAAATTGGGCACAACTGGAAAAGGAGTCCACCAAGCCTATAGTGTATCTCAAGTTAGCTCTTGGACATATAAAGGAAATTTGATTTGAGATTGGTTGGGTTATGTTCTTTTGTATGTTACTGATATCAGGTGAGTGGAAAAAGTGAGGAAGTTTTTTTTTTTTTTTTTTTTTTTTTTTTTTTTTTTTTGAAGGACTCATGATCAGGATAAATGAATATATTGCATGTGCCACTTCGCATAATAAGGACCAAAGCTATGTCGACTGACCTAAAAAACTGCTAAAGATGTCTTGTATATTTTTTTTTCCTGACTCCTTGAATCCTCATGGAACAAGATGGCAAATATGGAAGAAGGAATTTCATTGATAAAGTAGGGAAATTCAGCATTCATTATTGTGAAAAGGAAAAAGAAAACCCGGCTCCTCCTAAACGTTTTTTTTTTTCCAGCCATGGGCAAAAAGAACAAGTCAGTTGGCTTTATTATACAAACGTGCCGCTTGCTAACTGATATCATGTGTTCAAGCTGGAATGCTTCTGCCTTATTACAAGACAAGGCATTAATATAAAGAACCAACAGTGGAGAGAAAAAAGTGAGGAAAAGATGTTTAAGATACTGGAGCGGGCATTTAAAGGCACAAACATTAACTGGAGACACTGGCCAGCTGTTAACTAAAGGACCTACCAAGACTAAAAAACCGCCTGGACTTTACAAAATCATTAGTCATTATTTCTTATTTTTTGATGGAAGCACGGGGCAGAGTGGTGGCTCTGAGGCTAAGGATCTGCGCTGGTATCCTGAAGGTTGCCAGTTCGAATCCCCGTCACTGCCAAAAGAGATCCAACTCTGCTGGGCCCTTGAGCAAGACCCTTAACCTGTAATTGCTCCAGGGGCGCTGTACAATGGCTGACCCTGCGCTCTAACCCCAAGGGGTATACGAAAACTAACAAATTTCTAATACGAGAAATCGTATAAGACGAAATAAAAAAAAAAAAAATATATATATGTTATGTATTGACAACCATGATGAAGCTTAGTACAATTACAGGTCAACATTTGAAGGCTCTGGAGCAGCCCCCACTACACAAAGGAGCCATCTAAAATTGTTTTTGGCTTTCTTAAGCCCCCTATTGGCCCAATCAGACAAATACAAAATAGACTGGACCATGTGTAAAAAGCCACACTGCTGCTGCACTGTGCAGACCAGTCACTGCTCAAAAATGAAATCCGTTTTAGTAAACCTGTCCTATCATAACTGATCTGCAACTCTGCTTATTGGCAGTCTACCCATCAAGAGCAAGTTCATGGAAAACCAAAGTTTGAAATTCTTCATGTAGCAAGTTATGTGTGAAACCTATTTTCCCAGTTACTTCGCAAATAATCCTGCTGTTACATATGTCTACCTACTAAACCTGGAAGTGCCAACAGTGCTTTAGATGTATACAAGGATCCCATTTCTGTGGCCTATGCTGTGCCACTGTCCACTCCACACTTTAGTTCTGGAAGTTGGTCCAACATAACTAAGGATCCTTTAAAGAAATGCAGGTGAATCTGTGGGCAAACATCTCAAAACATTTGGTGAGGGCTGTTATTGTGTATTTGTGCCATGCCAGGCATGCATATATCACAAAATAATGTATGGTGTTTATGTCCTCTTAAGTGGATTGGTGAATCTAATGTGGCCTGTTTGCATGGTAAATGTGCCATGTACTACATATATTGGTGTCCCATTTGGGGTCTGTTCATACTCTGCTCCAGATGATGATGATGATGTGTTTCTCTTCTCCTTTGATAGGAACCACCCTCTCCTTATTTTAATTCTTTGCCTCTTCCTGTCTCATGAAGTTGATGGCAAAGTGCTTTGTGTTGTCTTTTCTAAAAATAACTTCCAGAACTAAAATGAAGCCCAGATTCAAGTTTTTCTTTTCAAATCTACACATGAATGCCATCTTTAGTTTGATGTTTTTACAGCTGCTGCTTGCAATTCTTAATGTAAAAACTGAACATTTTTAAGGCATTCAGTTGAATGTGTTGCAAAGTCATGTCTATCCTTTACCATTCATTTAATTTTATAACGTGCCAACATCTTTCATTCGGATGTTGTTTTTTTTTTTTTCTGCCCTTTTGTTGAAAGTGTATCAACATCTGTCTGATTGGTGAAATTCCATTTGTTCAGAAAGTGGTAAACAGCCCAAATAATACATAGCTCTCGCTGAGGCATCCATACAATACAGCCTCATACAAACTTAATCCTATATAGAGGCGTGGGAGGTTGGAGCCTCCTCTGGCAGCACTGGGCACAAGAAAGGAAAGAGCAAATGTGTAGTACCACTCCTTCCAGGGCCACTTCTGTACATAGCCACCAGCCAACTTGGAATCACCATTTAACTTAATTTGCACGGCTTTGGGGGAGGAAAACCCACACAAACCCAATCCAAAGGTCAAATAAAACCAAGTTTGCAGACCTTCATGGATTATTATTCCATGTGTGTTATGGAAGTCGACAGGCCTTCCCCGACTGTCTCTCCGCCTGACGCCATATATAGTTAATTAAAATCAATTGGCCACTCGGATAATAATTTGATGAACCCAGAGAAATTATGCCCTGAGCAGTTGATTAAAAAGTAGCACTTTGAGAATCGGGCACAATCCCAACTAAATCCACCCGAATATTGATTAGTCCATTTCAAGCAACCAAATTGCTCCCAAATACATTTTGAACATCTGATTGGTCCATAAATTGGATTAGTGGGCTGGGCCAGAGTGTATAATTTTGAGAGCACTTTTTCCAATAAGCTAATGTCTTATGGAGAGCAAAGCATTTAAATAGATTTCTTAAAATACAGTGAACGGCAGGAAGAAAGATTTGGCGAAAGCATATTTGGATATACAGTACTGTGGAAAAGTTTTAGGCAGGTGTGAAAAAATGCTGTAAACGAAGAATGCTTTCAGAAATATAAATAATGATTGCTCACTTTGCATTTTGTAAATTGATAACAATAAACAAACAAAAGAAAAATCTAAATCAAATCAGTATTTGGTGTTACCACCTTTTGCCTTCAAACCAGCATCAATTCTTATAGGTACACTTGCACGAAGTCAGGGATTTTGTAGGATTATAGTCAGGTGTATGATCAACCAATTATACCAAACAGGTGCTAATGATCATCAATGTCACACGTAGGTTGAAACACAGTCATTAACTGAAACAGAAACAGCTGCGTAGGAGGCTTAAAACTGGGTGAGGAACAGCCAAACTCTGCTACCACGGTGAGGTTGTGGAAGACAGTTTCATGTCATGGCAAGATTGAGCACAGCAACAAGACACAAGGTAGTTATACTGCATCAGCAAGGTCTCTCCCAGACAAAGATTTCAAAGCAGACTGGGGTTTCAAGATGTGCTGTTCAAGCTCTTTTGAAGAAGCACAAAGAAACGGGCAACATTGAGGATCGTAGACGCAGTGGTCGGCCAAGGAAACTTATTGCAGCAGATGAAAGACACATCAAGCTTATTACCCTTCGAAATCGGAAGATGTCCAGCAGTGCCATCGTGGGACCCAGGTACACCCATCTACTGTCCGGAGAAGTCTGGCCAGAAGTGGTCTTCATGGAAGAGTTGCAGCCAAAAGCCATACCTCCGACGTGGAAACAAAGCCAAACGACTCAAGTATGCACGAAAACATAAGAACTGGGGTGCAGAAAAATGGCAGCAGGTGCTCTGGACTGATGAGTCAAAATTTGAAATATTTGGCTGTAGCAGAAGGCAGTTTGTTCGTTGAAGGGCTGGAGAGCGGTACAATAATGAGTGTCTGCAGGCAACAGTGAAGCATGGTGGAGATTCCTTGAACGTTTTGGGCTGCATTTCTGCAAATAGAGTTGGAGATTTGGTCAGGATTAATGGTTTTCTGAATGCTGAGAAATACAGGCAGATACTTATCCATCATGCAGTACCATCAGGGAGGCGTATGATTGGCTGTATGTTTTGGGTTCGTTGTCCTGCTGCAGAATAAATTTGGGGCCAAAGTCATTAAGAGCTATCTTCAGCGTAAAGAAGTAGCAGTCCTGGAAGTGATGATATGGCCCCCACAGAGCCCTGATCTCAACATCATCGAGTGTGTCTGGTATTACATGAAGAGACAGAAGGATGTGAGGAAGCCTACATCCACAAAAGATCTGTGGTTAGTTCTCCAAGATGTTTGGAACAACCTACAAGCCGAGTTCCTTCAAAAACTGTGCAAGTGTACCTAGAAGAGTTGATGCTGTTTTGAAGGCAAAGGGTGGTCACACCAAATATTGATTTGATTTAGATTTCTCTTTTGTTCATTCACTGCATTTTGTTGATTGATGAAAATAAATGATTAACACTTCCATTTTTGAAAGCATTCTTTGTTTGCAGCATTTTTTTCACACCTGCCTAAAACCTTTGCACAGTACCGTATGTGTTGCATTATTTTTTCCTTTTCAGGTAAAACATTACAGACAGTGAAAAGCTGTGTCTGAGTACATCTGCAAAGAAAAAGAAGAAACATTACAAAGGTTTTTATTCCACGATGAACAAGAACTAATGTACAGTTATGGCCAAAGGTTTTGAGAATGGCACAAGTATTGGTTTTCACAAAGTTTGCTGCTTCAGTGTTTTTATATCTTTTTGTCAGATGTTTTTATGGTACTAAAGTATAATTACAAGCATTTCATAAGTTTCAAAGGCTTTTATTGGCAATTACATTAAGTTTATGTGCAGAGTCAATATTTGCAGTTTTGGTCCTTCTATTTCCAGACCTCTGCAATTAGCCCTGGCACGCTTTCAATCAAATTCTGGGCCAAATCCTGACTGATGGCAGCCCATTCTTGCATAATCAATGCTTGGAGTTTGTCAGAATTTATGGGTTTTTGTTTGTCCACCTGCCTCTTGAGGATTGACCACAAGTTCTCAATGGGATTAAGGTCTGGGGAGTTTCCTGGCCATGGACCCAAAATTTTGATGTTTTGTTCCCCGAGCCACTTAGTTATCAATTTTTTCCTTATGCCATGGTGCCCCATCATGTTTGTCACCAAACTGTTCTTGGATGGTTGGGAGAAGTTGCTCTATGAGGATGTTTTGGTACCGTTCTTTATTCATGGCTGTGTTCTTTGGCAAAATTGTGAGTGAGCCCACTCCCTTGGCTGAGAAGCATCCCCACACATGAATGGTCTCAGGATTCTTTACTGTTGGCATGACACAGGACTGATGGTAGCGCTCACCTTCTCCGGACACTCTTTTTTCCGGATGTCCCAAACAATCAGAAATGGGATTCATCAGAAAAAATGACTTTACCCCAGAAAGTGTCCGAAACAATCAGAAATGGGATTCATCAGAGAAAATGACTTTACCCCAGTCCTCAGCAGTCCAGTCCCTGTACCTTTTACAGAATATCACTCTGTCCCTTATTTTCTTGGAGAGAAGTGGCTTCTTTGTTGGCCTTCTTGATACCAGGCCATCCTCCAAAAGTCTTCACCTCACTGTACGTGCAGATGCACTCACACCTGCCTGATGCCATTCCTGAGCAAGCGCTGCACTGGTGGTGCCTAAGAACACAGTCATGAATAAAGCATGATACCAAAACATCATCCGAGAGGAACTTCTCCCAACCATCCAAGAACAGTTTGGTGACAAACAATGCCTTTTCCAGCATTATGGAGCACCGTGCCATAAGGCAAAAGTAATAACTAAGTGGCTCGGGGAACAAAACATCTAAATTTTGGGTCCATGTCCAGGAAACTCCCCTAATCCCACTGAGAACTTTTGGTCAATCCTCAAGAGGCAGGTGGACAAACAAAAACCCACAAATTGTGACAAACTCCAAACATTGATTATTCAAGATTGGCAGCCATCAGTCAGGATTTGGCCCAGAAGTTGGTTGACAGCATGCCAGGGTGAATTGCAGAGGTCTTGAAAAAGAAGGGCCAGCACTACAAATATTGACTCTTTGCACAAACTTGATGAAAAGTCAAGCAAAATGACACCTTCTATTGGCTAGCTAAAAAGATTACAATATGCAAGCTTTCGTAGGCAGTTTTAAATCGGGATTGTCTTTCCATACATTCTCATACATTTTTTCATTCTTTAAAAGCTATATTTATATTTTTCTTGCATGTTTACAAAACGTGAACTGACATCAGTTCAGTTACAGCGAAAATACTTTCTGCCCTGCAGATACCCCACCTATGCATTACTATTTTCAGCACCCATTTTTGCTTTACTTCTTAGGCTGTGTATTCGTCCGTCATTGGTCGATTTCCACCGCATTGCCCAATTTTATCATCAACGGGGTAGCAGTAGCGGTGACTGGCAGGTCATTAGTTGAGTGAACTATAATCGTCTGTAAAACTAGCACGTTTTAAAATTTAAAATAAATGAATGAGGCTGTGTGACATTTCACTATCATTAATCCATCCATCCATCCATTTTCCAACCCGCTGAATCCAACACAGGGTCACGGGGGTCTGCTGGAGCCAATCCCAGCCAGCACAGGGCACAAGGCAGGAACCAATCCTGGGCAGGGTGCCAACCCACCGCAGCACTATCATTAAGTTGGAAAGAAACAGACCAGCTTTCATAGGATAAAGAGGTGTGAAAATGCATACGCGATTTTAGTTTTTACTAAATCTTTAACAACTTCAATAAAAATATCCCAATTTAAGGATTCATGCTTCTGCATTTTTATTTCACGTACCACCGATTTAAATATACCCCAACCAGGCGTGGAACAGGCACGGATTTTACTACCCAGACGCCTTTTCGCAGTTGCCTGTTTCCAATTGGATGAGCAATATCCAATAGAAGGGCGAGTTCTCTGATAGGGCGGAAGTGCAGTGTATCTTGGAGACGCTGTTGCTTGGCTGCCTATTGCTTAGCGACGGGCCGCGCGAACAGTCGTGGACGAAAGCATTGATTTCCAGACTCCGGTCGATTAAAAGTAAGTATTGGCGTTGCTTTCTCCGGGTCGGACAGTCTTTGCGTTGATGGTTTTACTGGATTGATGGGTTGACTTTAATGCCTTTTAAATGAATCATAATTCTTTATGGATACTAGGTTACTGTATATGTGTATTTCCCACTCTTTTAGTACACTACATCACAAGTTACGGACAGCGCACGTTTTCTTTTTGGCTACACCACCCGGGTTCGTGAACAGTACTTGCCAGCTACAGCTGTGTGGTCGACTGCCTCAGATGTTCTGTGCAAGTTCCACCAGTACAGCATAGCATTTTGATTTGTAGGCTACTTTGAAATATTGTGTGTGAGTTATTCCTGAAAATTCTTTCTGTATTTAAATCTGTTATGGGGCCCATCTTGTGGCATTTATTGTGCCCCTAAAACTGCTAATACTACCTCTGCCTAACCAGAGGTTAAGGCTCGACAAAAATAAGAAAACAATCGTCTTTGCCTCGAGGAAGGTTGTACAGCTCAGCGGACACTTCTCAGCTTTCACTCAGTCAGTACTGTTAGATTTTAATGTTCTCTAGCGCTTATCAACCTGGCAATTAATGAACCAGTCTCAAGTTTTATAGAATACTCACAAGCCTGAATTGGATTAAGTAGGTTTGATAATTTTATGTTACCATAAGTATTCCAAACTGAGAATGTGAAGCTTTGATCAGGAGTTTAATCGTTATAGTGAGCTGCTTAATCCGCAGCTTCATATTTTCAATTTTCATATTTAAGTTCAATATCATTTATAGCATGTTTTATGGAAGTTTAGGTTCAGAATTTTCACGTTTTTTTCCTGGCACCATGGAAATATGCAAAGGAGAATTATTTATACAGTAAACGAATCTAAAATACAACTAAACCAAATACATTGTATATACAAACACACACAGACCATTTGAAAATGATACACTCAATGAGCAAATAATTCAGGGACATTATAATAATACAATTTGCGGCATGGATTCCTCAAGATGTTGCCAGCTAGTGTCGAAGCGAAATTGTCAGGACTTTACCTGAAATGAAGGCCCTAGGAGTCAGAGGATAATCAAACAGAGTATATAGCTTTATTGCAATAAAACAATAACACGGACTCAACCCAATTCGGCCAAATCGAGCTGTGCCCCGGACATTCCAAAAATGGCAGTTTTTATTATCATTTCTTATCACTCTGAACTCGCTCAAAACAGCTCATTTCTGACTCCTTTTTCTGTAGCTAGCCTGTCAGATTCTTCCACAATAACCACTATTACCTTTATCTTTTGTTATTGGTCTGTACTTTTCTGCTTCTCTTATTTTCTAGTCAGCCTTGAGTTTGCAGATGTTCTCTCTTTCTCCACCCTTGGGCTGTCTTATCTTATCACTTCCCTTCCTTGGTCTTCGAGCTAGTTTATATTGGTGGCTAAAACTAAGCTTTAATTAAAAAAGAAATATGGCATGTGTCTTTATTTAACAATTCGTTCAGCAGGCCTGACTTGTATTAATATTTGACCTAAGGTTAATACTTATTTATTTTTCTATATTTATTTATGCTAATACATGAATATACTAATTTTATTTTCCATACAAGTTTTCTGTATTTTCTGTATTTAGATAAATTAAAATCGTAATTGAAATACTCTCGGATTATAGGGTGTTTCTTACCAGGTTATTTTATGTACTTATACAGTAAGTAGAAATCCAGGATATAAGAATAATAAAATATAATAATATAATTATATATACATATATATAGGAACAGTATACTATTTCCTCCTTCATTACACCATACTAAGGCCTCCTTTTGCTCTCAGAGCAGCCTCAGTTCTTCATAAAATGGATTCCTCAAGATGTGCTGGAAACATACATACCTTTGAGATGCTGGTTAATGTTGACATGATTGTGTCTCGAAATGTCTGTAGATTCATCAGCTGCACATTGCTATTGCAAATCTCTCATTCTACCACATCCCAAAGGTGTTCAGCTGGATTTAAACCCAGTGACTGGGAAGGCGACTGAAGAGCACAGAACTTATTGTCATGTCCCTGAAATATGTTTGAGACAACCTTGACATGGTGCATTATCATGCTGGAAGTAGCTATCAAAAAAGGGGTAGATTGTGGCCATGAAGAGATGTACATGGTCAGCAGCAATACACAAATAGACCGTGGCATTTAAGCAATGATTGATTGGTATTAACGGGCCCATTAATACCAATACGAGTATGCCAAGAAAACATTGTCTACACTATTACAATAATACTACCAGCCTGGACTGTTGACATGAGGTAGGTGTGGTGCATGGATTCATGCTATTGGTGCTAAATTGTGATCCTACCATCTATGTGCCTCAGCAGAAATCAAGATTCATCAGACCAGGCTACGTTTTACAGTCTTCAGCTGGCCAGTTTTGGTGAGTCTGTGCCCACTGCACCCTCCACTTTCTGTTCTTGGCTGACAGGATTGTAACTCGATGTGGTCTTCTGCTGTTGTAGCCCATCTGCCTCAAGGTTTGATGTTTTGTGCATTCTAAGATGATTTTCTGCTGACCACAATTGAACAGAGTGGTTCTCTGAGTTACTATTGCTTTTCTGTAAACTCAGACTAGCATGGCTTTTCCCTCTGACCTCTCTCATCAACCAGGCATTTCTGCAGAACTGCCACTCACTGCATGTTTTTTGCAAAATTCTGAGCAATATCTAGAGACTGTTTTGTGTGAGAATCCCAGAAGATACTTAAACTAGCCTGTCTGATGCCAACAATCATGCCACAGTCAAAATCACATATTTTCCTCATTCTGGTGTTTGATGTGAACATTGCCTGAAGCTCTTGACCTGTATCTGCAGGATTTCATATATTGTGCTGCTGCCACATGATTGGCTAATTAGATAACTGCATGGATAAGCAGCTGTACAGGCATTCCTAATAATTTGTTCAGTTAGTGCAGAGTTACACCTGCAGTATACAGTAGTGTTTTACTTTACTTGAATCTGCTTGTCCCTGCAAAAGAACAGCTTGTTTTATTAGACTTTATTTGTGCCCAGTTTTTTTTCAAATATGACGGTGGTTTGGACAGTTTCCACCATATTACATCATTGGATAGGTTTACATGGCGCGGAGGACAGCTAATAGCTTCACAGTTTATTGGACAGCAGAATCATGTCCAGCAGCTCTGAAGGCTTGCTGTCAGGTTGATTGTTGATCCTAAATTGCACTTTATGAATGTGCCATGTGGTGAGCTGACTCCTGCCTGGCACTCTTTGCTACCAGAATACGAATTGGAAAATTGGGATTTGAAAATAAATGGATGCCCACCTTAGTTTGGTTACTTTAGTGTTTTTAAATGGTTCAGCCTTTCAACTTCACTTTTGATGGTGGGTGACAGGCAAAGTTGACTAATTTTGCTTGCTGCCTATATTTAAATTTGAGCTCAGAGAATGTGGGAGTGAGATTCAGTAGGTATTAAAAAAGTAGTACTTTAAACTTACACTTAATTTAAAAAGAAAAAGGTTTAAGCAGGCCCTTATCTAAATTCAAAAAACAAGGCCATAGCAATGTGGGTCCTGTTTGATGCTTGCTTTGATAAGTCATACTTCTGACATACCATTACAGTATGAGGGAGATGCCGGCTATTTGAGCTCAGGGCTGGTGAGCTTGAGGAATAAGTACAGTAGCTAGCTTGTATTGTGGTAGAGAATTGCCCAGGTGTCCTTTACCCATAAGTTGAAAGTGTAACATTATTTTCAGGACTTTTGCAGAGCAGGATGTGAGTAATTCTGAAGTGATAGCTGGGGATGAGCAGTCCCAATGTGCCATCTCAAAACCAGTCCCACTAAAGAGGAAAGTAGTGATGATGGGGGACTCAATAATTAAGGGGATTGAAACCAAGGTTTATTTTTTCTGCACGTTCATGTCACTGGCTCTGATTCCCACAACTCACTTGATATCAGAGGCAACACCGTCTGTATTCAATTTCCCCACCTCCATGAGCTCAAGTCGGGGCTCTTCCCAAGTTCGATGGCCTTTACCCAGGCCAGCACTGATGTCTAGTACTAGTAAGTGCTAGTAAACGTCAATGCTAGTAAGGTTGACGTTACAAATAATTGCTTAATCAAGAATATAATGGACTAATATATCTTCGTAATTTAAAAGCCACTATGCACTGATGATTGTTTTCTTGTGGACTTCTTGACTCTTTAAGCACAGCTGGTTTAATGCCCAGTTTCTTAGACACTTAAGCCATGATGATAGCTCATCAGTGGCTGATCAGAGGCAAGAACCCCGAGTGATGATGATTGGTACTGTTCTGATTTCATTCTGTTTATCTGTTTAAGGGATGATGGCATGGTGTCAAACTTGTCAGTGCTGCTTCTGTAAAGCTGTAAAGTCCTGAGTTCATATCCCAACATGGATACTGCCTGATACTGGTTTGCCTATTCCCCACTGGATACATTTTCCTCCCACATCACAAAGATGTGGTTAATTTGTGATTTAAGATTTCCCTAGAATAGGTAACTGTGAGTTTGCTCTGTGATCAACTAGCAACCTGTCCAGAATTGGTTTCCAACTTGCACCCAGTGTTGCTGCAATAGGTACAGGCTCCATATGACAAGTGGCCTAGAAAATGGCTGGATGGATGTTCAGAGAAAAAAAAAATACTTTGGATCTTAATGAAAGGAAACACGATTTCAGATTAATCTCATGTAATGTTTGACACCATTACATCTTTCTTTCCAGACACACCAAAAAGAAAATCTTTAAGTGGACTGGCATGATAAATGAACAGTGATTTGGAAAGAAATGCTTATCTTTGCCATGTCTATCAATCATTTACATTTTACCATTATTCATCTTTTAATTCTATCTGCTCTCCTGCAGACCTTATTGCTCACTAGAATTAGTCATTCTGAAACTCTCACAAATGACCAAATCTGCTTTCCTCTAGCTCTGTTCGGCCCCTCCTGTAGAGATTTGCTGTGTTGTCCAGGAATGTCATGTGCCCCACACTGGAGACCAGCACTCCATGGATGGTGAGTAGTGCTGTGGTTCATTAAGTCTGATACCAATCACATCAAAAGTCTCTAGGTGGGTTTGGTTAAAAATACACAAGAGATTCATTGAGAACTTAATTGTGAAAGAGTCTCTGAAGAGGCAAATGACATGCTTGTAATCATATGTATATGTTTTTGTTGCTGCTAGTGTTTACTTTGAAATAGTTTTAAAAATAAATGTAGATTCTTGTTAAAGTTTTGAAATTCACTTTGTTGCTCAATGTCACTTTGGCCTCTTAGTTTTTATGAGCTGAGAGCATTTTTATTAAAGCTGCTTGGTAACCAGGAGGATGTGAAAACAAAATAAAAGACTTATTTGCTCCATCCAGGCTTGTCCGAACAAGTGCAGAGATTTCTTTTTAACAGGAAAGAGCCAACCTGCTTTGTCCTCATCCCATTTCCCAGCAGTATTCTCACCACTGTCATTCTCTACAGCCATGACCTGTTTCCCACAGCTTCAGGCTTATTACTAATGAGGGGGATTTTCTATATATACACCTAAGCCTGGGGCCCACCTTAAAAATGATATAGCCAGCATGTAACAAAAGACTCTTGTCAGCTCTTGGCTATTTAATTAAATGAGACCCTCATGCAGAACTGGTCTTGGGTTGCTTGCCCTTCTAGATTTACAGCAGAACATCAATATTCTGGGCTCTCTAGCTGTCACATAAATCAACAGAGGCAATGTTTTGATTTACAGAATGGTGCAGACTTCTCATCGGGCCTCAGCTCACCCCTCTTGGCGAACACCCTGTATGTGACTCTGCAATGCTGGCTAAATACAAGGTTTCCTTGGGTCCCTTTAAAAGGCCCATCAAGCCCTTGCATTCCTTCTGTATTGATAGCCCAGCACAAGTCGGCTGTGTATTCTGGCATTCTGGCTTTGCATTTTCAGAATGTTTGATTGTAGTGGCACTCCATGCAGGGCTGTAACTTGAAACTACCCCTCCTGTCTACACTCTCTTTGTCTGTTTTCTTTGTTGAACCTAGAAGCCTATTTGTTAGGTTCTAATTTTATCTACTGTGCAGGGTATCCATTCACATTCGTAGTGTATAGTTGCAAAGAAATGTTTGGATTTCTGCCTTCATTACCAATAACAATGTGGTATGATCTTCAACCATACAAAGACAAGTACAATCTGCCTAAACTAATAACACACTAACAATTCTTCTTCCTGTCATTGTTAAATACATGTTTAAGTACTCAGCATCCAGGCTGGAAAAAGTACATGGCCCACTATGCTAGTGACTTCTCCAAAAGCTACTTGGAGTCCTGTGTTCCAGCTCAATGAAGTGAGAGGTGTGGGTTGTCCTATGAGAGGCACACAAAGTTTGCTCACTGGTTAAGTCTGCCTTTCTCCTTAAATATCTGTTCATGTAAACAATCAGTAGCGTTTACAAGAAGAATTTTAGAGATGCATAAAGTTGGATCAGACACGAATTGTCTACAAATGGAGGCAATGAGAAGTCAAGTAAAATGACACTTTTGATTGGCTATCTAAAGAGATTGCAATATGCAAGCTTTTGAGGCAGCTTAGGCCCCTTCTTCATGCAAGTTCCAGTACTGTCTCCCTAGAAGTGGGCATCCTTCAAAGATCATGACAAGTATACTGTGTTGAAGGAAGTGAAAAAAGAACTGTAGAGTAACACCAAAAGACCTACAGGAATCTCTAGAACTTTCAAAACTATATGTTCTGTCTGCTGTAAAAAATAAAATACTGAATAAGAATGATGTTCGTGGAAAGACACCATGGAGGAAACCACTGTTTTCCACAGAAAACATTGGTACTTGTTTAAATTTTTCAAAACACCATCCAGATAATCCATAAAACATTGGCAGGAATGTGTAACTCCTACATTTGGGGGAAAAAAGCCCTGCACACCAACACCAATGAAACATGATGGAGGGAGCATAATGGTTTGCGGCTGATTTGCTGTCTCAGGATCTGAACATCTGGCTGTCATTCAATGAATGCATAATTGTATCAATACATTTTAAAAGAGGCTTCAAGGGTAGTCCATCACCCAAAGCTTATTAGAAATTGGGTGATGCAACAAGACAATAACTCAAAACTGTAAATCATAAATGTAATGACTTGAACAAAAAAGTGTTACCAGGTCCAGCTCTCAAATGAACTGAGATGACATGGCATAACTTGAAGAGAGCCCTTAATAATAATAATAATACATTTTATTTATATAGCGCCTTTCCCATGCTCAAGACACTTACAGAATATAATAAAGAACGGCAGCGTATACAGTATATAGCATTGTACAAACCAGATAAATAAAGAAGATTAAGACAGTGAATTCTGAAAAAAAATACAGACAACATACTTGATGGTCTAGCACACACACACAGGTTACATTAGCATCTTGACAGAGAAGTAAACTGAGAGAAGGGTAATAAAGTCAAATAGAGCTAAAAGCCTTCCTGAACAGATGAGTTTTGAGTTGTTTTTTAAAACAATTCAAGGGTCAGCTTTCTGACCCTTCACACAGAAATATCAATCTGAACAGTTTGTAATTAGGAATGGTCTACCATTCCTCGTCTATTCTGTAAGTCTGATCAGCAGATTTAGAAAATGTTTGGAGGAGATTTTTGCTCCTAAAGGATGTTCTGTTATTTACAAGGATTTACATAGGTACAGTATGTGGACTGTAAGCGAGAATGCAACAAGAAGTACAGTTGTTTATGTGTCACTAGTAATAAACAGATTGTGTTGTCTATTATTGCAATTGAAGGATCAGGCCTCATCTTTATCAGCTGTTAATGAAGACATCCAGGTAATTCTAAAGGGTTTTCCAATCTTTGTGGCATATCTGTATCATAGTGGGGAACCATATCTTGACACACAATGCTGCTCTTATGGTGGCCCTCCATTCCATACTTGACTACATCAGAATATAACTGAGGAGTTTTCATATATTCAAATGCTCTGAAAATTTTTGGATTTACCATTTGTAATGCTCCGGTTTCCTCCCACAGTCCAAAGACATGCAGGTTAGGTGCATTGGCAATCCTAAATTGTCCCTAGTGTGTGCTTGGTGTGTGTGTGTGTCCTGTGGTGGGCTGGCACCCTGCCCAGTTTTTGTTCCTGCCTTGCGCCCTGTGCTGACTGGGATTGGCTCCAGCAGACCCCCGTGACCCTGTGTTAGGATATTGCGGGTTGGAAAATGACTGACTTACCATTTGTAATATCCCAGCTATCGACTTTGTTTTGTTTATGTGAACTTCCACTTGGTGTTTTAGTGTAGAGGAAATTCAATGCTGTTCATTTACTACTGACTATGCACAAAAACAATTACGATTTAGCTTGAATTTTTTTTTAATGAAATTGATGAGGAAACTAAACTTATTAATCTCGTATCACGTCTCACCAAACGGAATATGATCCGGTTGTTATTATTATGTTATTTGATATTGTTGAATGAGGTGAGAGGTCATTGTGACATTACAGCTTGCAAGTTTGGATGGTGTTTTTTTTTTCTGAGTTTTCCTGCTGGGAGTTACCATTTCAAAGAATGCTCGTGACATTACCAACTGGGAAATGTGCACTTTTCATCTCTCCAATAGCATGTGAATTTCAATCAAGTAAATGTGCGGCAGTGTTGTTGGGTATAATCAGGTGGTTGGGTTTGCAGTGCCCCATGTGATTTCTACTGAGGTCAGGAGGTAGCAATGGGCTAAGATGTTTACTTTTGTTCTACTATTTATTTATTCTCCATTTAATTTGGTTAAATTTTAACTATGGTACTGACATGCTAAATGAAAAAAGGTATTTGATTAAACAGAGCCTATGCTCCCAAATGAAAATCCTCTGTGAGTTTGGTAGACACTGCAAAAAGAAAACTGCACAGTGATTTTATAGTGCATTACCATGCCGCAAATTCCTCTGAATCTTTCTCACTGCCACTCTGTATTTTCTGTTTGTTGTACTTTTTTTCTAATAATTCATTCATTATGAAAAGAGTTAGTGAAGGTAAAAAGTTAAAAGAATTGACTATTTCCTTTACTAGAGAGTAGGTTAATTGGGGCATTGGCATGAAGTAGGACAGCATAATGGTCCACTAGTAGGGCTGCTGCCTTGCAACAAGGAGACCGAGATTCACATCTTGGCTGCCTCTGCACAGAGTTTGCATGTTCTCCCCGTGTCAATGTGGGTGCTCTGCATTCCTCTTAGAGTCCAAAGGTATGCAGGTTAAGTAAATTGGCCCTACTGTGTGTGTGTTCACCCTGCAATGGACAGACATCCTGATTGTTCATATCTTTGGTTAACCCTGGATAATTGGGTTAACCAAATGAATGATAATAATAATACTTATAATAGTTCTTTACATTTGTTTTGCATGGCTTTAATCCCTATATGGGCCAGCAGCAGACTTTTCAACACAGATGGTTGGCCTAAGGGTTGTCTCCATCATACATTTAATCCAGATGGATGGATAGTATGAAGGAGACTATCAATATCTGTCAAATGTGCAGTATGCGTCGTGTTCAATGTGGATGTAGCCTGAGAGCTAACACACCCTGAATGTATTTATTAGACTGTGGGTTTGTTCCTACTTTTCATTATAAATGGGATTTAAGATTTTTAGTTCTGGTTCGTTTTACCCTGGGGTAGCATGTAGTTTAGATAGATTAGATGTTAGCTCACTTACATTTTACATTTACATATATTTGCTTAATGACTTCTAAAAGAGGTCAAATATAATCGAGTAAACATCACTCTTGGGACTTTTTCTGGCTGTGTTTGGCCTAATTACACAAGAAAAACAAAAAAAAATTCACTGCTCAAAAATGTTTGTCTGATTTTTGTCTCTTTGCTGTTTGCTTGTGTTGAGAATGCTTTCATAAACACCTTCCTTTTGAACTATATTGTAAGCGCCTCATTTTCCTCCTCCTCATTTTTTTCACTTTCTTTTAAATGGTTGTAGATTACAAATTATTGACATGTAGAGCATCAGGGGCAGGGTACAGTGGCAAAGTGGCTATACAGTAGCTGCTGTCTCACAGCTCTAAAGTTCAAGGTTCGTTGCCTGTACCTGCTCGCTCTATTTGTGGAGTTGGTAAATTCCTCCTTTGTGCAGTCTGTGTGAATTTTTCTCTGGTTACTCTGGTTTTTCTGTCACATCCAAAAATGTGTGTATTGAGTTAATGGGTGATTGTAAATTTGTCCCATGTGAGTGAGTATGGGTGTGTGCCTGAGTATGTCATGTGATGGATTAGAATTCCTTAAAGGACTGCATCCTGCTTTCAGCTTAGGGGCTGATGGGTTAAGAACCAGCTGACCCTGAACTGGATAAATGTGTGTGTGTATATATATATATATATATATATATATATATATATATATATATATATATATATATATATATATATATATATATATATATATATATATATATATATATATATATAAATGGATGACATTTGTAGTCCAAACATAATGTAATGCTGTGGTTTAAATTCAGTACATCACACCAAATGGTTTGTCCTCTGAAATATTTACAAAATTGGTGCTGGCAGGGCCACCGTCACCATTATGGCGATTTAGGCATTTGCCTAGTGCACACATCATAATTAGGAGAAAACCAAGCCGCATGTGTTATCTATTGAACAGTCGGTGGGCACACTAACAAGCTTAGCCTAGGACACAAAATTACCTTGCACCGGCACTGGGTGTTGGGTATTTTACCAGCACAAAATCATTTGGCACAGTAGCCAGTGCAAAAGCAGTATACACATTCTTCTGTAATGCACCACAAGACAGCTTAATCTCTTTTTTAGGCATGTTTCATTGACATGTATTATGGCCATTTGTTTAAATAAAACACCAAAAAAAGAAATAAATCATACCTCTTCATGTCGAGCGGCAGTGTCTCCAGAGCCTCAAATTTTCATATTAATTTCACAGAATGGCAGACTTTCTGCACAATAGGTTATTATGTAATTGAGAGCAGCACGCTGTATAAGTGCAATCAGTTTTAAATGTGACATTTCGTGGCTATGGAGTTAAATCACTGTCTCATTAAGCAATGTAGCAATAATTGGTGAGGTCAGCAATATTTATTTTATAGGCCAGAAAGTAACTTTTTCGGAGTTTTTTTGAAAATTGTTCCACCAGGGAACTGTCAAGAACTCTACTTAAGACCCCTCAAGCAGCCTCATGTCTTTAGTGAGATCATCTAGTGGCTTGAAGTCAGATGCCTTCCTGAGACTAAAAGAGAACGCAAAAACATCCCCCTTGTAGTCACATAATGGTAAATACAGTTCAGGATGGAAACAGGAATTAGGAGTTATTGGAGCTTTCTTGGTGCTAATACAAGGTTCAATAACAACAACAACAGTACTGGCTACAAAAGCAAGAATACAAATTTAAATACATGGAGCCACAGAGTACGGAGTTGTGAGTGAGTAGCAGATGTTTGATATGTTGTTTGCATCCAAAAAGGTTTTGAACTCCCAGTGGATTTTCTCTGTTTAGTTTTTGTTTTCTTATAGCAGTACAGTGTACGGTCATTGGGATGTACAGAAGGAGAAAGATCTCCTAGGAAATTAATGAAGATTCTCTGGTTATTATAATCTGTTATGTGTTGAATATAACAGATTCAAGTTGAATGATTCCATGTTGGTTGCTAAACATAACAGTTGTGATATGTGAAAATCACAAAAGTTATGGCATGTTAGTTCACCTGAAGACCTGTATTTATGTCTCTTGCACAACTTGACTAATAGTCAACAAGTTTTGATGTTGACTAACTAACAATTAACAAGCTTTGATGTATTTATTTGACAACTTCTGTTTCACATTTCAGACAAGTTATTGAGTAATGGAATGCCTTGCTGTGTTTGCCTGTTATTGAATCTGCAGGTGTTTGAAGCACTTGTTTGATCTTGTTGTTGTCTTTGGTAAGCTCTTTTAGGCTGTCACAATTTAGAGGCAATGTGTAAATTTAACAGTTAGCCCTTGGCCTACCTGTTAATTTATAAAAAGGTTAAAAGAACTGGTTCTGTCATGCATTTCTTACCAAGGCAGTCTAGAATCAATTAAGGCTCTACACACTGCTTTTGATTTTTTTTCAACTCTGGGTCATGCCATTCCGATTTTATTGAGCACCAAACACATTTCAGCACATGATGAACCAGAAACAGAAAGGGTGAAAGTGATCTGCAACTACATACCTTGATGATGTAGTAATATCTAGTCCATGTGGAGCCTATGTGCAACATTTTTCAGATATTCTTCCCTAAATCAAACTGCCTAAATGTACCATTGATGGGGTAATCATTGTGCCAGAGAGTGCTGACTTGTTGCATGTTGACTAGCATATGCAAACAAGAATTTCACAGTGATCTGTACATGTGACAATCAAGAGCTATATGTCTTGTAATGACAAGACAGACAATTATAAAAGGTTTGGATCACCTCAAAAGCAAACCCTGTATATTAAAAAGTGCAAAAGGTGCAAAACGTGTGTTAAGCACAAATGTCGAGACTTCTTGAGAAGTTTACAGAGTCTGTTCAAGATGGCTTTGTTTCCGGTTTTGATGGTTTCTGGGAGGAAGAGGTGAGTCCACGTGGAAAGACCCTAGAAGTGACGTCATGGTTGGATTCTCATCAATCTTCCTTTCTACATAGGGAAAGGAGAAGAGAAATCATTATTGCTTGACACCCTCATGTGTTCTGGGGAAATAATATAGTTAGCCAAGCCCTTAAGCTGTTCCTCAAGCTCACGTTCCTGACAGTCTATAAATGCAATTTATCACAATTCAAGGGACAATGTTTAGGCTGCACACTTGGAAAGGGTGTTCTGAAAAAACATCACCTTGAATAAATATCTAACACCCACTACTTGTTAACTTGTGAGGACTTTTTTGTGGATACATAGGTAGTAAAGCTTTATTATCTTTTGTTGATGATGCATTTCAGGGCTTTTTTGGCATCAGCAGGTTCAGTCAAAGAATTATATGTGTGCAATGTCTTTACTGTAGTCTTATTTTTTCTGCTTTCTTTTATGGGCGTTCTTGATTTAATGAAAATAATTTTTGAGGCTACATTTTCTTGGCATACTCTTTTCCATGTCTGTGGAAAGAGCCTTCTGAATTTAGATATATCCTAATCCTTGCTGTCTTTTTTTACAGAGTGTGAAGGATCCATATGAAACTTTCATGCAACAGCATCTCCAGCACTATGGCCTCTTTACAGGTAGGAGTACTTGTAGCTGTTGTTATTATTCTGACATTGGCTTCTGTTTGTGAACTGGCCACATTGTCTACAGTGATCCAGGTTGTTCAAAATACTGTTATGACCCATCTGACTGGCATTTAGATGGGTATAATTCTCATTTACTATTGTAATCTAATGATTAATTAGAGCTTTTTGATTGAATGCGTCTCTGTAAATTTCTCTACTGATACATACATTGAAAAATAAATCGACGGGTGGTTTTCAGTTCAAACCTGAAATTTTAAAAATGTGTTTTTTAAAAAGAAATTATTGGTGAGCTGAGTCAATGGATCTATATGAAGTGCACACCTTATATTTTGAAAGTATGATTATGGTTTTCTTACAACAAGACAGATTCTGTCCTTTGATAAACAATTAAGCATTCCTCTATTTTGCTTCAAGGGAGGAATGCTGGATACCAGAGGACTTTTGAATCTGTGCCCACCTGGGAGAAACACCATGATTACCTACTGTCAGAAAATATCTCTGTAGATAGTAATGATTCAGACACCGGATCATCTTCTAAGCAGGAAGAAACAAAGGGGAAGCACTGTGAGTTACAAGATTCTGCATGCTTCATGCCTGCCATTAGGTTTTTCTTAATGTCTTTTTAGAAGCGTGGAGTGCCTGAGTTGGATGTAGATGTAGTTGTGTGCATGAAAGTATTATGCATAGCTTTTTTGTCTAAGAGTCCACTAATATGAACAATTATGATGTTTATAATTGACAGCACTGCCTGGGTATCAAGTCCTGCATGCAGTTGTCTTTGTTGAGTTTGCATGTTCTCTGCATTTTGTTGTGGGATGTTCTACAGTTACTCCAGTTTCCTAATAGTTTTAGGATAATTGGTAATTCCAAAGAGCTCCATGTAAGTGTGAGTAAGAGGGGTGTGTGTGAGTGGACTTTGTCATGGTCTGGCATCTTATCCAGTGCCAAGATAATGTATGCTTCAGCCCGCATACTCCACTTATTTAGAATTGGATAAAGCAGGCTTAAGGATAGTGTCTGATGATAGACAGGGGCCTGTCTGTATGTATGTGATTATCTTAGCTCTGTGTTTTTTCACTGCAGTCAGAGAGCTTTTAACTAGAGTGCTTCAAAGATGCCCTTTAGTAAGTTCCACTTAAAAAATATGCCTGAGACAATAAAACCTTTTGTAGACAAGACTACCTCTGAGTTTGTTATGTTCATTTCCTAGACTCCTTCTTGCTGGAACAAGACCTTTTCAAGACAAGACAATTGGTGTTTGACTTCCACGAAGGGAAGAAGGTACCACGTCTGCGAGAACCCCGCAGTCTGTTTGCTGTGCCATCACTGAGCGCTCCTAACCAGAAACCACGCTGGCCATTAGAATGTGAGGTCATCAAGGATGAAATATGCCATATAGGTATGAGGATACCCTTATTATCAAATGAGGGTCTTTAAATGAGGTGACACAACCCTGTATGCATAATGGCTTTTCTGGAACGAGGAGTGAAATTATGAAAGGTCAGGTGTCCATTTTCCAATATACTTTAGGTAATTAGATAAGGTTCAGGGGTATCTGGGATCCAGATAATAATGGGTTGGTGTTACACTGTTTGAGAGAATGAGAAAGTTGCAGTTGTAGACTTCTGTAATCAGGCAATGTACAGTGATTACCAGAAATTGAGTATGAATTTTTCGGTGTACTTAAAAGAATAAGACTGATCATTGTTCCTTTTTTTTTTTATCCGTATTTGCAAAAATTAAAAAGTTGAATTAAAATAGAATGGAACAATCTAGACCTAGGCTAATGAACACTACTGTAATTCTGTGTTGAAGGAATTGATATAATTTAACAGTCAGTCCATTGTAGTAATTTGATAATCTGTTATCTTGATACATAATGTTTGTAGATTGGAAACCTCCTGAGCCCGAACCATTCTACCAAGTGACGGGTTATGAGAAGACCCCCATGTGTGTAGGAGAAGGAAAGGGAAATGTTGTGTACTGCATTGACCCAGGTAACAGAAAAAGCAAGTCAGAAAAACGACACCTATTTCACTAACAAGTCTGTCATATGCATCTTCATTCCTTCATAAATGTCAGCCTCTCTTTGTCTCTCTGTCTCAATTTAGCTAAGGCAGATGCAGTTTTTTTTGTGTTTATGAGAATTTCACATTGTTTGTAAAATTATGAATATAATAGTTTCCCTCTCTTGTATTATGTACTCTACATTTGATTTTCTGTTAGTTTACTGTACATATCAGTCTCCCTTTTACTAAAATATTTCATATTTCTGAAAATATCTCAGTATTACATTCTTAATATTTTATTTATTATCCTAATGAAATCTATTTCTATTTCAACAGCCACCAAGAGCCCTTATTTCACATGTTCCCGTGCCGGAGGAAGCCGTGGTCCGATTAAGGATGCCACTGTCTTTGTAAAAGAAAAAGATGGCATCTTGTTGTTTGAGTCTCGCTTTGAAAGTGGTAACCTTCAAAAGGCTGTCAGAGTGTAAGTTATGAGAGCTAAACAAGCACAACTCTAAACAGGTTCTTTAATCTTAGGTCCCATAGAAAAGCATGGTGATAGAGCTATCTGTGTTACAGAGCATACTGCCATGCTCATAGCAGTGCAATAGAATGATTGTGCATTGAGACTGAGGTTAGCCAAAAACCTTTCAGAAGTGTTGTGGTTGTGCTTATGAATGTTATGAAATTTGGAGTATTTTATTAGTGTAGTTGTGTACTAGAGAACATGTGTCTGTTGGGTTTCTGTCCCAGAACATGTGTAATAAATAAACAGGTATAAAGTCATTTATAGCAATGTACAGACCCTTCCAGACTAGCTCTACAAATCAAGTTGCATCCTACCTTTTAAGTAACTTATGCACTAACCAGGGAGATATTCATGATTCACACTGCATTTTATTAAAAGACATTAACAGTTTTAAAGTAATAACATTGGATGGATCTCATTAGCAAACTGTAGTATTTTATTTCCTTGTCCTATTTGTGTTAACTGTTTAAAAACTGTTTCCCTTTGGGATTAATAAAGTATTCTATCTATCTATCTATCTATCTATCTATCTATCTATCTATCTATCTATCTATCTATCTATCTATCTATCTATCTATCTATCTATCTATCTATCTATCTATCTATCTATCTATCTATCTATCTATCTATCTATCTATCTATCTATCTATCTATCTATCTATCTATCTATCTAAACACTGCAGCTTATTAAAGCCAATACAGTGGAACCTTGGTTCACGAACATCTCTGAACATGTACAAATCGGGTTACGACCAAAAAGTTCGCCAAACTTTTGCATCTGTTCACGACCACACACTCGGTATACGAACAAGCCAGTTTCCCTTTCGGTTTGTGCGCGCCGATGATTTCCGCACGTGTTCCGCATTGCCTGTGCAGCGAGAGAGACAGACAGACAGACAGACAGACACGAGAGAGAGACACCCGAGAGACATACAGACACACACACAAACGCACGCGAGAGAGAGAGAGGGCTGGCCGCATAAGGCCGAGAAGGCAGTTAAAGAATGCACTGGGCTTGTTTTTAAAGAGACTGATTTGAGCATTGTTTTAACCTCGTTGTATTTAATGAAGACTTTTTTCTATTTGATTTTAACCTCCACTTCACTTCTGTTTACAGCCATCGATTCGTAGCGTGCATTGTTGCAATGTTACTGTTCTTGTTTGTTTATTAAATTATGGATTTTTCAAATGTTCATTTTTTTCCCTGTGCATAAAACTCATAAAAAAAAAGTGTTTTTAGCGAGCGGTTCGTAGTGCTATAGCACAAACTCTCGCAATGTTAGTTTTCTCTGTTGTTCAAGGTTTTCTCAGTGTTATTCAATGTTTTTAAATTTAGTTTACTATTACGCTGTGCATTCTATGGTATTATTAACTATATTTGTGCTTAAAAATCTTTCAAAAAAATATATTTACATACAGTTCGTATGGTCTAGAATGGATTAATTGTATTTTTTGAAGTCATGCTGAGGGCTATCTGAACTGACTGTGCTGATGCTTTTCACTTTTTCTTCTCCCAAAAGATAGAAACGTCTTGTAAATAATAATATATCCTTTATTATTACTTAATATAGTCTCCTGTGTTTGGTGGGGGGTTGTCAGGCTCCTTCAGTTTTGCTTTTTATCTCCATTTGGCTAATTATGCATGCAAAGGGCACTCGTCTTCTTCCCTTATACTGACATGGAACTCGAAGGTCAATCTGCACGTTTTGGTGACATGCAGCGATAACTCATTATTTATGCTGTACATGTTTCATAAAAATAAAATGAGAAAATTGAGAACTTGCATTATTTACTTACCAGTTCTACCACTAAGTTCCACAGAGTCTGTAATGCAAATGATCAGCATATACCCAGGGGACGGTCCCATCCAATGTTGGCTGTTACAGCTCCGGGGAATGGTGTGTTGGCCTCGCAAAGCATTATGAGGTTCTGGGGAAGAAAGTTCTCCTAAACCAGCCGAATTATTAGTAAATAATTCAACAAACAAGGGTGAATGTGAACGTAGGCAATTCGTTGCGAATAACACTTTGGCGAAATTCGCTGATCAACACTATTGATGAAGTAATAAACATGACCTGGAAATGCCTAGAAGGTGGGCATGATTGAGCTTCTTGAATTTTTTGGACATACAAGAAAGATGTCTGCATATCATTGAGTTTGCATAGCTCCCCATCTGGGCAGTAGCCTCAGGCTAGCTATCATGAGGTGGCTTTTCTGTGTTGATGCCAAAAATAAATGTGTAATACGATGTGTCTGATGATATATCTGACTGTGCCTACAAAAGTATCCATCCATCTACCCATCCATCCATTTACTAAACCTGCTTAATCCAAAATTACTATCACAGAGAACCAAGCCCTTTCTTTGCACTACGGTGTACAAGCCAGAAACAAACAATAAATAGGACACCATATTTTGAATGATATACTGTACTCATGTCACTGTTGGACACCGGTCAAATGAATAAATTAGAAATGCATTGAATTCTGTTGCAAAAGTTAACTGGTCATTTTTAGAGATGGTGTAATTCTTGCAACTGATTTAATGAATCTTATTTAGTATAATTCACATACATGATGTAAGCTATAACAAGTACATAACAGAATGGAGACCTTTGAAATTCTCTGCTTAATTTCTCGATATTAATGTGAAAAATAAGCAAATATGTATACATTGCCTGGAGCCGGCTTACTTTTCAAAATTTATGAAACTTTTTAATTGCCGCTATTTGGCTGTGATGGGGCTAGTGAAGCATCAGTGAGCAGTTTATTATTTTGCTTGTTTGCACCAAGCTTTTACAATATGTCTCCTAGTATTTTTTTAAAGTGTGATTTCAATTGACTACATTATTCAACAATTAAAACATAATTGATTTAATTATTTGAAAAGGCAGGTAATAAAAGTATTTCTATTCAAGGAGTACAGAAAAATCCATCTTAATGAAAGAATAAGTGTTTCTGTGTTTGTGTATCTGTGTGTCTGTCTGGTCGATATGTCTGTATCATTCCAACAAATGGTGCATTACACACATTAACACTGCTTTTACAAATACCATACCAAATGGCATTTAACAGAGGCATAAGGATTGCATTTGTAATTCCAACAAATGGCACATCACAAAAATGTACCATCTGTTGGAATGACACATACAATGCATTTTATTTCTGCATGCACTATAAAATACTTTCAAATATATGGTGCACTGCAAACATTAATGCTGATATCTGTATTGATTACTTATATTTCAACCCGTCTTAGATTGGTAGCACAGCTAGCAATTAAATGTTAACCTTAATGTTTGTTTTACTTTAGTGTTAAAATATCTGGAACTATTTTAAGTTAATTTGTGCAGTTTTTAATATCCCTGTTGTACTTTGTTAATACTTTATTTATAATTTTTCAACTGCTCAGCCCCCAGTAAACTTTACATTTTTTAGTTATAGTTTAATTCTCTGAAACAATAAGAGCAATGTGTGCTTGACAGGGAAGGAAACAGTTTGGCCTTTGAGTGTTTCTGTCTCACTTGACTCATGTTTATGTCCTGTGCCTTTTGCCTCACAACTACTTTAACCTGAGGTCGCCCTCTTCCCACAGACAGGTATTTTCACACCACACAAAGTTATAATCACAATTTATAAAAGGTGGCTTACAAGTGTGAAAGGGACTAAGATATGTGCAAGTGTACCTTGGAGCATATATACCAGAGTTTGCTCTTTTGTTTGCATGGAAACATAACTTGCTCAACGGACTGTAAGGGGAATTTATTTGAAATAAATGCAATTATGTGCTGAAGTGTATCTATATTAAATGTAACATCTAGTGTATATGAAATGAGTTGCTTACACATGAAATATAACTAGGATGTACTTGCATTATCAGTATATGTTAATTCTAGTGAACTGTATTCAAATGTATAAGCTTGATATACACTATGATGTATACTGAAATTTGTGTCTAGAATGTACTGTGTGTGTTGTAGTGCATCCAGCAGTTCTTTCTACTCTTAATTCTGTGTATTTGTTTTTACAGGGGCTTGAATGACTATGAGCTGACACTCCAGACTGATCTCTACACTAATAAGCACACACAGTGGTTTTACTTTCGAGTACAAAACATGAAGCCAGGAATCACATACAGATTCACCATTATCAACCTGATGAAGTCAAATAGCCTCTACAACATGGGGATGAAACCACTAATGTACTCTGAAACTGATGCTCTTTCAAAAAAGATTGGGTGGAGGAGAGTAGGCAGTGAGATTCGATATTACAAAAACCAAAGTCTGGAAGGACTGCACTCACTCACCTGGACTTGTCAATTTCCAAACCAAGGAGACACTTGCTACTTTGCACACTGTTACCCCTACACATACACAGACCTACAGCGCTACCTGAATGAGATCTCCAATGACTCCCGGCGATCCCAGTATTGCACAGTCCGCTCACTGTGTCGCAGTTTGGCAGGCAATACTGTGTATGTGCTGACCATAACATCTCCTTTTCAGAATGCAGTTTTTACTGCAGCCAAGAAGGCAGTGGTTGTCACCGCCCGCGTTCATCCTGGTGAGACAAACAGTTCATGGATGATGAAGGGATTCCTGGATTTTATCCTGGGGGACTCTCATGATGCAGAGATTTTGAGAAACATGTTCATCTTCAAGGTTGTCCCCATGCTAAACCCCGATGGAGTCATTGTGGGCAACTACCGGTGCTCCCTGACTGGACGTGATCTCAATCGCAACTATAAGACCATCCTGCAGAATGCCTTCCCTTGTGTGTGGCATACCAGGAACATGGTAAAGAGGTGAGGGCATCAATTAGGAGCCTTGAAACAGGAGTACTACAGAGGGAAATGCGAGCAATTGAATTAGTAAGAGTGAATATACTGTTAAAAATAATTCTGTAACCATTGGTGAATTGGAAACAGTAAATTTACTTCTGCTTATTAAATTCTGGAGGAGTGTACAGAATAATACCTTTGTGCTATACATTGCAAACCACAATTTGTAAAATAAAAAAAGTAGCGTTTAGCTGTTGTAGACAGAGAAATAAGGGCAAAATAATCCAAATATTCACTTTTTATATCTCTCATCCTTGCTGCCTTAATGTTTGTGCACTTTCATTGCACTACAATCCTACTTATTAAGTGGTACCCAGTCTGTCTAATCAGCTACTGATTTTTGTGTATCCTGACATGTAGTCATAACACTTGGCTCAAGTGGCATTTGTTATTAAAGGTGTATAAAGACCATGGCATTGCAGCATTTGACCATATTAGCTTTGAACTAAGAAGGCTAAATGAGGACCTAATCCAGATCCTCAGAATCCTCCAAGACATTGATAAACATGACCTAGTATAATTCTTTTAATTAAGGAGTGTATCATGCACTCTAAGACAGCAGTAGAAATTTAAAGGAAATGCATTTTACACAAAAAACAGAAAGCACTTCTTGACAAGTAAACAAGCTTGATGATCTGTTTGTGAAACGATTTCTGTTCTTTTGTCCTACTTCCCAGACTATTGTCAGAACGAGAGGTAATCCTGTACTGTGACTTCCATGGGCACAGCAGGAAGAACAACGTCTTCATGTATGGTTGTGACAACAAGAATAGCCCAAGCATGCGGCTACAGGAACGGATTTTCCCTCTGATGATGAGCAAGAATGCAGCAGACCAAGTAAGATTTCCATCATCAAAGCATGACTGCCTTCTCTTTATAACTACTATTCTGTTGACTCATAAGCTTAGGAGAAATAAAAATTTTAAAAATCTGTTTCACATTCTGCTCTCAGTTTTCTTATAAAAGCTGTAAGTTCAGGGTCCAAAAGAGCAAAGAGGGTACTGGACGTATTGTGATGTGGAGGCTGGGTATTGTCAACAGTTACACCATGGAGTCCACTTTCAGTGGGTCTACTTTAGGTGAGTTGTACCAAATCCATACCTAACTCCCTTGTTGTATCCTGCAGCATATGCTTAATTTTATTATCAAATATATTTACTATGGTTGGTTTCAACTAGGCTTAAGAAGCTAATTGGTCAGTAATAGATAATTTCAATACTTAATTTGTCTTAAAACACATGTCTGTATAATAAATGATCCATTATTTGTATAGTATCTTTCATAGCCAATAGCATTCATTAGTGTTTGCACATAGATAAGTAAGCATAATTTTGTTATTAAGAGATGTTGTACTTGTTCACACACCAGCATCACAAACAGATGAAGGATTTTGCAGTGAGAAAGAGGTAAGATTTGAACCGTAAGGCCTTTTGGTTTACTGTTTCAGTCAATGATTATTAGTTGGTTTTTGGCCAAAACTATCATAATACACTCAAAGAGACTTCTGGTAGTTATATTTAACACTGTAAAAGTGAACTTAATTCAGAAGTTTTATTCTAAGTGAATTACTTCCTAAAATGTTGTTTTGGCGTAGCCACATAAAAGTAGTAAGAAGGTATGTTCTATTTTTGGTATGATATTTGGCCAAAGGTGGCTGATTGAATTCAGGCCAGTATGGGATTCTCACAGAACTACATAGTTTGACTGGTATTACTAAATATTATATTTTGAAAATGAACCAGGAGTGACAGATCTTCAGGTCAAGAATTGAAACAAGTGTCTTTTTTTGCAGCTGCTGCTAATTTTAGAGAATAGTGGAAAAAATGGGTTCAGATAAACACTGGTTGGGATATGTCTTTCCTTGGGGTTGGATGATTCAGCTTCCAGAAGCACACAGACACAGAATACTTCTGAACCTCACTCAGATGCCTCTTCTTTTTATTGTATCACAAGCACTATGCCAACATTCTCAGATTGACAGGAAAGTACACAATCTTACAAAATAAAAATTTGATCAGAATACAAGGGACATATATCCCTAAGACATCAATCCCCAAACTGTACTGTCTCCCTGAAAAGGCTTTGGCACTAGAGCCTAACTACTAAACTGTCCTCTGCCAACCGACGGCCAGAGAATCCTGCTGACTACACCAATGTAACAGTAGGAGGGCTATCGCTCCCTTGAACCCTCAGGTACCATGCCAAACACCAGGTAAAAGTCCAATAATTATTATTTTTATTATAATAATAACGTGCACGAAGCACCCTCCATTCTACTATACTTATAAACACTACATAATACAATCACTAATCAATAAACCAACAATCCTCCACTCCCAGACGTGTTGCCACCCTTCCTCCCAGCTCAGCTCACTCGTCTGGGGTTTCCCATAGTCTTTTATAGTCCATGACCCGGAAGTGCTCCTGAACCCCTGTCCACATGATTTCTTAGCACTTCCGGGTCGGATAAAAACTCTCCTTCATCCCAGAAGCACGTCATTTCCTCTGTCGCTGTGACTAAGACGTACTTCTGGGTTATAGGGCACACGCAAGTCCTTGAGCCTCCCTGCAGCGTCCTCAGGTGGGCCCCACGGTATCCAGCAGGGTTGGGAGTAAAAACTCCATTCTCCAGGATTCCCTGCTGGTCTTCGGGGCACTTCTATGCTACAGGGAGGGCTCCATCTGGCGGCCTGGGGGTATTGGCCAGGATGAACGGCCAGCCATTTCCCATACCCGCTTAATCCAGTACAAAGTCATGGAGTCAGAGCCTATCCCAGTGTTAGGACCTTGACATGCTCCCACCAGACATGAGTTGAAGGATTTTAGGTCACCAGTAGATATAAGTGTGTTAACAATGACACATACATAAAGAAAAAAATAAAATGAATGTTGTTTATTCAAACAAATTTATATTCCAAAAGTAAGATCCAGAACAGTCAAAAAATCATATGCAAGTAATCAGCAAGTGAGAAATAGTGGCCAGACTAAAAAAAATATTAAACAGGCAAAAGTCAAGATCTGGTGTTCTAAATAAAACCAAATTGACTGTACAATATATATAATTTGAAGAAAAGGTTAAAAATGCAATGAAAACAAAAAAGTAAAGAGTAGCCAATAAACCATGGCTTTTGCAAAGGTTAACTGTGCAAATGTTTGAGTGATGCCACATTCAGAGATTCATCTTCTGATCCCTCATGTCACTGTGGTGTAATAAGCATTACATAACAACAGGCAGCCATGGATTATATAGCAGGCAAAAGAAAAAGCTACCCAAGACTCTGACACCTGACATGGGTGCTCTATTTTGTCCAACGAACAATTTGCAGCTAGAATCTAGAGGCGCCCTGTCCTGAGATTCTGTGGCTGCTGTTATTCATTTTTCAGTCCACATATTAGAGAGAATTTCTTTTATGTGATCACTTTGCCATCTTGTTTCCACACGTTTATCAGGGCTTCAGCAACTCATTATTAAGTATCAATAATCTGTCTTACTAGGACCTTAATTGTCTTCTGATGGTACTTAAGCACATTGCATATACCCATGTTCAGTGAGCAAGCATGAAGACCCACCTTCTTAGCCATCATATGGCTAGTTTTCAGTTATTTCTCCTCTAACCATACAGCTCTTACTGAACCTTGTTCCAGAGTCCCCTAACAGCTCCTCAAAAATTAAACCATAGAGTAGAGATCTCCTCTTTGTATTGGCTTAGAACTAGAACAAAAAGGGGTCTCTAGACAGCATACATCTTGGCTAACATCAAGTCTTTCTTCTTTTCTTTTAGATACCTTTCTTCTATGCCACATTCTAATCCCTCTTGGGCACTGATCCCCCTTAAAGACAATTTCTGGTCTCTTTTTTTCAGAAGTATTCAAATGTTTGTCTACCTTAGATTTGTGCTTTACATCTAATAGTGGATTATCTATATTAAACACTGTTATAATGTTCACATCTTTATCAATTTCTAAATACTTCTGAATTATTAAATTCCTCTTCCTTGACTAATGATGCAGCTGGTACCTCTATTACATGTTTTACCTCTCTATTTTGTTAATCTTCAGATTTTCTTTAATACAGTATGAGCCAAAATAAAGTACCACATTTCTCAAGGTCATCGCGCGAGGTAGAGACAGCCAAGTGGGTTGTAGTGGGGGTCCTTTGATAGGCGATCCCTTGTAGTTTTCAGTCAGTAATATGCCTTGGTCCAGTGTGCACCGAACTTTTGCTGTTGAAGCATTCTTCAAACACAACTAATCCATCATCAGTATGCAACGCACCTTCCGAATGCACTTCACCATTCCTCTTAACGTTGACGTCCCAAATCGAAAAACATTTCTTCAGTGGGTGGTTAAATTTAGACAGACGGGTACAACATTGAACAGAAAATCTCCAGGCCATCCTCAGACTGTATGAACACCTGAAAACATCCAAGCTGTAAAGGCATCAATTTTGCAGTCTTTTAGACGTTCAGCACACAAACATGAGAAGGAGAATTTTGCATGAGGACCTTAATTTCCATCCATACAAAATGATGGTAGTGCAGGAACAAACTGAGAGAGACTAGGAGAGCCATAGAGAGTTGTGTGCGAATATTCTGCAAACCGTTCATTGAGATGCCATCATCATGAGGCACAATTCCATTTGAATGTGTTGCGTAAATAAGCAAAATCTTTGCTATTGGACCAAACAAACCCTCGTGAACTGCATCAGAGACCCCTGCATAGTGAGCGTGTTACAGTTTGGTACGCTGTTACAGACTTTGACATTGTAGGCCCTTACTTTTTTGAGGAAGAAGGAGCAACAGTGGTGGATGCCTGGTTTCAACAGGATGGAGCAACAGCTCATATGGTGCAGAGATCCATGCAAGTTTTGCGGGAGATGTTTCCGGGGAAGCTGATCCCCATGCACAGTGATGTCGGGTGGCCTTTACATTTGCCTGATCTTGTTCTGTGCAATTTCTTCTTGTGGGGCTATCTCAAGTCGAAGGTATACACACACCGACCTCAAAATTCCCCTTGAAATGGCTGAACAAGTCTTGCGAACATTCAGAAAATGTCTTGAAGAGTGTATCGCTAATGATGACCACCACCTTGAAAACATCATTTTTAAAGCACAGTAAAAAAAAAACTATTTTGTATACCCTTTCTTATGTTGTAATGAAATTTTATTTTATCTTGTAGCATTTTTGTAGAATAAACGTTTGAAATGTGGTGCTTCTTTTTGGCTCAAATTGTATATTGCATTCAAGGCCACTACAAAGTCACTATATTTGTTTTTGTATTAATTTTTGCTATTCTGTCTGTTTTAACTCTAGTATCAAACTGTGCAAGGATTTCACGGTGTGTTGCCAGAATCCAACGATCTCATTTTCATTTTTTTGTGTATGTTTTCTTCCCACAGGTAACAGGAAGGGAACTCATTTTACTACAGAAGACCTGAAGTCTTTAGGTTATCACTTCTGTGACACTTTGCTTGACTTCTGTGATCCGGATCAAACCAAGGTCTGTACCAATACAAGATAAGCAGGCCCTCATGAGCTTTTCTGTAGCCGCTGTCCAGCCTGATTGTTTTTTGGGGTACCAATCGGAGACTGTAACAATGATATTTTATAACTAACAGAGCTCCTGCATCTTAGGTACCAGTCAGTTGTCTTTACAACCCATGTCTTTAAATAGCTGCCCTGAGGTTATCATTTGCACTTATAGATGTACTTCACTACATATGTCTTTAGGGTGCCAATCACAGATTGTGGTTTTCATTTTTTATTATGTGGGCAGAAATAGATGTGTGTGGCCTCCTTTCAGTTCAGTTTCATCATTTTATTTTGAACACCAGTCATAGGTTGCCACAGACCTTGTATAGCTTGGATCTCAGGTTTTAAACATCAATCATGTATTTTCTGTGCCCCTTTCAGACTTGCCTTGATTTTAGAATTTCTAAGAATATGAAATAAGAATGTCTGTGATCTATCAACTGTCACCAAGTTGTGAAAGCCAATCCACTATGTAACAAGATCATTCTGATCCTACAGTTATGGAATAAAGGATTGTGAATAACATTTTCATTATGTTCTATATTAAGCAACAGGCTTATTCAATAGTTGATGTCTAATAAGTGAATGGCTGCAGCCATCAAAATGACTAGGTTAGTTCTGTATATTCTGAGTAAGGATTATACTGCAGTATTATATAAATAATTGTGGTATTCACTCTCATGGTGACTTCAGTATGAGCCATAGTGTAGAGTTTAGATTACACTGATGGCTCATTATTTGTATTTCCCCAGTTTAATTTGATATGATCACTGGTTCATTCTGCTCATTCTACAGGTAGTTAGGTAATGCCAGTTTCTTGTATGTGTGTACCTAATGTTCAGTAGCTTCTTGATTTCCTGCAGTCCAGGAACATTAAGGCCATGCTGATGCCACAGCGGCAGGTAATGTCAGTGTGAATGCCTGACTATTGATGTGTGACTGCAGTGTTACTTTTTGGTCTGTCTTGTCCAATTTTGTAGACCTCCAGCATGACTCCTGGGTTTGGCTAAGTGTGGGTGATTTTTGCATGTCTTCTGTTGTGCACATTCTGCATCTCTTTGTTTACTATTTTTCTCTTCCTCTATGTAGCTCCCAAGGGTATTTGGGCTATTCTTCTATGACACTATCTGAAGTGTGGCTGACTGAGCTTAATACAGTTTGATGTCAGTTTTTTTTCAGTTTTTGTTGCTGTTACGCATCACAGCATTCTCCCTGCAGCTCTCATACCCTTAGCCTGCACGGTTCCTTGGCTAATAGTGTAAACCACAGCTTTTTAGACCATTTTTTGTTTTCACTTAGAAAATGTGAGCTGAAATGCAAGAAATAAATGTGTAGTTCTTCTAAACAGATGTAACAGTGTCCCTAGGCTTGGTGGGAGGACTACAGTTTGGTCATGTGTCTGATTTATTCCACAGTTTTCTCAGTGTCTTACTGAGATTGGTGAGAGGCTAGAGCAGGAGATCCTCAGCAAGATGGAGCGACTAGGGAAGGAGATGAACCATGATACACATCTGAGTGATGTAGAACTCTCTGATATTGAATCCAGGTACTGCAAAATGTCACAGATTGTTCACAAGTTTTACTGTCTTGAACGTTTATTCCTTCCTTTTACTCTGGAAATTGATAGGTCTGCTGTTTTGCTCATTGATGAAACACACTACCTGTGTGGAAAGACATTAAGTACTTGGTTTCATTCCTGGTGTGGCACCTGTCTGTCTTGTCCACAAGAGCTACGTCTTGGGAGTCCCCACTTCTAGTTGCCTATATCACTACATGAGAGTGAATTCCAGAAAAGAGTCTCCCCACATTTTGATTTTAGGAGAGTGTTCTGTGCTAAGGTGTGCCACACAAGTCTGTTGACACAGAACTGAGCTAAGTGTAAGATACCCAAAATAAATGGCCAATAGGCAGGCAAGTTACTGGCGAGGAGCAACAGAGCAGAAAGCTCTTTACAGTTCTATGTGGAAAACTTACACTTCTCATCTCCTGTCCACAGCACAAGTGGCTCCAATAGTTCAGAGTCTGATGGTCTACCGGTACATCTGATTGACCTTGCCCGAAAGGTAGGGGGACTAGAAGATTTGTCTTAAGTCAAATGTTGGAACTTCTTCTGCAACTGGGAATTGAGCTTTCTATGTCATTCTAATGCAGCTTAAACAGAAGAAAAAGAAACTGAAAACAAGGAAAGAGAGAAACAAGCTCCATCATGGTAGCCAGGTCAGGAAGGCTCTGTTCAACAGCAGTAAGACCACGGTAAGGCAGCTGGATAGGGTTCCTCATCTCTGGCAGGAACAGAGATGATGACTTGCTCATTTTGTGGAGATTATGAACAAGAGGATATTTCTGTGTGAGGTGGATCAAAAGACATCTGATATCTTTTGTTGTGTTTTAGGAGAATGTCTCTGCCAGCAGTGCAAAAGCTGAAAAGTCTGCACTACAGGATAGACCTTCAGGTGACACCCAAGAAAAGAAAGCAGAGAAGGTAATACATTTTATATCCAACCATACCTACAGGCTCTGTGTTCAGAACATGGTACACTATGTCCATCTTGGGCATTGGGAGTTTACCTAACTGTGTAATACTTTGCAGCTTGGATATACATGAAATCAAGGAGTTTTGATACGAGTCAAAAAACTATACATTTGCTTTCTGTGCCTGGTGGCATGGTACAAAGTAATATTTCATTCCATTTCTTTCAGTTCCACTACACTCAAAGAGATCGCATAGCCACTTCACGTACCTGGGTATCCTACCCGACCACTGGGATTGCTGTAATTGGGGAGGTGAATACATGGAACAAGACACCTGAGAAGGTAAAGCACAAGGAGCACATCTTTGATTGCGGCTGAGTTGTGCTATTACCATTTGTATGGTCAGATCCAGTTTTTGAAGTGGGTCGGTACTCACTGGTACTCTGTGCCAGCACTTTTAGTTTTGATATTTGGAATGGCAGGAATTCTTGCTGTGTTCTGGTAGTGCTTGAAGTCAGCCAGTACTCAACAGTATGCAGATCCTGCCACCTTTTACTTTTTTTACTTTTTGATGTATGGTAACTTGTCTTTCATTACATAATGCCACACATGTCAATCAACAGATATCTCTTGGGAATTGTAGTGAAGGTTAAGCTCTGTCTCCTACCTAAAATTTCTTTTATCCTGCTTTTATATATGTATGAGGAGGGGCCCATCTTTCCTCCTTTTAGCTGAAAAACCCCAAACACCTGCAGTACTGCGTCTTTGTTTTTTTCATCTCAACCACTGTCCTGTCCTAATCTGACAACTCTAAATCAACAGAGCCAATTCACCAATTTAAGTACTTTTAATTATTTGTTTTATTTAGAACTGGGAGTGGTATGTATGCACTGCTAACCCACTAATACCAGATGAATGTGCATTTTATTCATAATACTTAAGATACTAAGTGTTATTCAGATATTAAAGTGTAAGAAACCTATCATTTTTGCAAAAATAACTACAGGAGATGAATTAATTTCTTTGCCCTGTATTATAAAGGTCATATTTAAGGTAGTAGTGATCAACAGTTCATGGGCTGCAACCACTGCATGTTCCAAATGCCTTTTGACTTATGCCAGCCTGCATGCAATTTGTAGACTCTGGCCTTTACAGTACATTTACCCTCTTTTTCCACAGGAATGCATAGTTTGTTACTTCTTTTTAATCTGAATGCTGATTATGTGGTATCAAGTCAAGTCAAGTTGGAAAGCATGCATGGGTAGAATGCGTTGCCACACCCTCTACACAACGAAACAACTCTGGATCCCAGTTGGCAACCCCCCAAGCAGACACGAGGTCCAGTCCCACCCTCCGGAAATGACCCTCTATCTGCCGCAGCCCGGTGTTACGTGGGTGACCCCTTGGCCTGGTCCTGCCACTCGGGTCCCTAACAATGAGGATCTTACGAGGTGGATCACCCTCGGGGAAACGCGCCACATGGCCGTAGTGCCGTAACTGATGCTCCCTCACAATGCAGGTAATGTGCCCCATTCGGGACTCCATGAGCAACTGCTCATTCGACATGAAGTCAAACCAGCAGTACCCGAGGATTTTCTGGAGAGACACAGTACAAAAGGAGTCCAATCTTTGTCTCAGGTCACTGGATAGTGTCCATGTCTCGCAACCATATAGCAAGACAGGAAGCACCAGGACTCTAAAGACTTGGACCTTCGTCCTTTTGCATAGATATCGGGAGCACCACACACCCCTTTCCAGCAACCTCATGACCCCCCATGCTCTCCCAATCCGTCTACTGACTTAATTGGAAGAGTCACCAGAGATATGAATGTCACTGCCAAGGAAAGTAAACCACTGGACAAGGTTGACACTCTCTCTACAAACAGACCCACTGCTGATGGCTGTGGCCAAGAGGTCATTAAAGACCTGAATCTTGGTTTTTATCCAGGACACTCGTAAGCTCAGACACTCAGACTTCTCACTCAGTCACTCGAGCACCCGATCAGAGCCTCCATTGACTCCACGAAGATCACAGCATCGTCAACAAAGTCAAGATCCATGAATTTTTGTTCACCAACAGATGCCCCACAGCCACTGGACCCCACGACCTTGCACAACACCCAGTCCATACAAGCATTGAACAGAGTAGGAGCAAGAACACACCCCTGATGAAACCCAGAATCAACTGGGAAAAACACAGAGGTTCTGCCTCCACTCTGCACAGCACTCACAATACCAGTGTACAGGCCGGCCATGATATGCAGCAACCTTGAGGGGATCCCACGAAACCCTCAGGATGTCCCACAGGGCAAACTCTGCCGATATTCGCGTTTGCGCTGCATGATAACCCTCAGTGCCAGGATGCGGTCGATGGAAGACTTCTTAGGTGTAAAACCAGACTGTTCCGGTCACTGGTAGGTGAGCAAGTGATCACGGATCCTATTGAGGAAGACCCTAGCAAGGACCTTATCCGGCACCAAGAGCAGTGTTATCACCCTGTAGTTGCTGCAATCCAGGCTATCACCCTTCCTTTTCCAGATAGGGACTACAAGTCCCGTTTTCCAGTCAGTTGGGATGATGCCAGATCCCTGCAGCCACTCCATCCTCCCCCCCACCCCAAAAACTGGTTCACCACCTCTGCAATTTCAGTGAGATTGGGTGGTTCACAGTAGTGATGTGTCGTTCGCGAACGAGCCGGCTCTAAGAGCCGATGCTTTGAAGCGAACGAGAGGAGCCGATGCCCGTCGAGCAGAGCCAAAGCTTCAGCGGCTCCTGCTCAGCTCTGCTGAAAATCCATTTGGCAGGAGCGGGACTTTACTTATGTGGGCACACAGAACATTGGCTCATAATGCCGGCTAGTTCACGAACAACACATCGGACTAGGATCGTACCATTATATGAAAGAAGGAAGGGGGGGCAGACATTCCGAAGACAGCGAGTGTTGGTACAGGCCAGGTACACCGAGCGACACTGTCGCTCGGTGTACCTGTCGCTGCGACAGACGAGGAACCAGATTTAAATGTAAGCGCATCGTGAAGAAAAAAAGAAGAGTGAAGAAATGAGTGAAAGCCGAAAAAGAAGCAGCATCTGGCTGCATTTCAGTGATATTGGAGACTGCAAAGCTAAGTGCAGAATTTGTAATATGAAAATATCCATTAGGGCAGGGTCAACAACAAACCTGCACAGACATATAAGAACCACCCACCCATCCGTGCAACTGGAGGAGAGCGTGCCATCTCTCCTGCCATCCACTGACCCTGGAAAAGAGCCAAGTACTTCTGCTGCAGCATCCACTGTCTTACCAAAAACTGCAGGTATAACACGGTCTTCAGTTCAAACCAAAATAAGCACATTTATTCCAAAACAAATGACGCCAAACAAACAAATAAGTGTCGATGAGGAGCTGGCTAAAATGATAGCTAGCGACTTTCAACCATTTTCCATTGTGGAGGACAGAAGATTTACAACTTTTGTACAGGCCTTAAACCCCATGTATGTTCTCCCTAGCAGAAAAACTTTGTCCCAAACAATTATTCCATAACTATATATCTAAGGATGGAGTACAACACTATGCTTTCAGAAACCACTGCTCTGGAAAAAAGGTAGCATTTAATGACAACAGAGCTGTGGATGAGGCATTTCAAAGAATAAGTGCAGCAGCAGCAAGATGCAACCCCAGAAGCCTGTCTGCTCCTCCATCAGAGGGCCAAGAGGAAGAAATTGGAGCAGGGGCATGTTCACAGGAACCACAAGCTTCTGCTGTGTGGAGGCTGTTTGACGAAAGAGCAACAGGAGACACTGCAAGGAGAAATCCCACAGCTGATGCTATGCTGGAGTTGAGGTCCTATCTTGAGAAGCCCCTCATCCAAAGAGCTGAAGACCCACTGAGCTGGTGGGAGGCCAAGGCTGCAGTCTACCCACACCTGGTTAAGGTAATGGTAAGAAGACTTTGCATTGTCGCTACATCTGTCCCCTCAGAAAGAGTCTTCTCAAAAACAGGACAAATAATCACGGAGAGGAGAAATCGCATCAGCCCATCTAAGCTGAGGCATCTGGCATTTCTGAATGTCAACCTGGCCTAAAAACTTTTATTCAAAGAGTCATAATGTTGTGTTGTTGTTGTTGAGTTTGGCCTTTATTTAATTTGTTTGCTGTGGAAAAATGCATAAAAATACGTAATGTCTGAAAACAATGAATAAGAAATTGCGTATACACAAACCATTCATAATTGCTTAATTAGGCTAAAATATAAGCATCCAAGTGATACTAAACGAAGAGCCATTCAGGAGCCGTAAGAGCCGGCTCTTTAAAGGGAGCCGATCCAAAAGAGCCGAAGCTTTGAAAAGAGCCGGAGTTCCCATCACTAGTTCACAGCTAATTGGAGGATAAGCCTCAAGGACCGTGAACCTCTGTGTGGTATCTGTGAAATATATCTATAGATAGGAAAGCAAATGATAAGTTATTTTAAACAATAACTAAAAATGTACCCACTCTGCTAGAGATGGGTAGGGGCTTTCACACTTGTGCTTAATTTATACTTTAATTGCTGATATGAACGTGAAGGATCATGGTGTCAAAATGACATATGCAAAAGCAAAATGAGAGACTGCTGTTGCCAGACTTGAGCATTGACCACATTGTTGTGTACCTCAGCAGACATAGTTTGGAAAGATGTTTTATACTTACATAGTAAGGGCTTTGGTTCTGATCATGTCTTTATCTCCTGCTTGAGTATCTTGTTTATGGAGTCATTTTATTTTCCTCGTGGATTATACAGATCAAGTCACAGGTGAACAAATCTAACAGACACCAGAAGAGGCTCTTTTAAAGCACAATGATGTCCTATGGATAATTATCTTTCCCAACTGACATTTGTCCCACTTTGTGTAATATCTCCTGTGATGTATCCCATTGTTCAGCAAGATCTCAAGTACTGAATAAGACTCATGCAAAAGGTAACGATTTTCTTCAGTAATCTTGGAATGATACTGGGCATGGATATGGAATAGACACCCAAATGTCCACCCAGACAAACATCCAAAAAACATCTAGAGTCTATGGAAAACAGCTAAAGCCAACTGAAAACTATAACACTTGACAGATTTTGTAAGAATTCTGTTACATTTTTACTATTAAATTCTCATGCAAATCTGTTCCAAGTATATATGTGATATGAAGTAGCTATTTTACAAATCAGATGGAACTGAAAATAAAGGGCCAATGACTGCAGGCGTGGGCAAATGGATGAAAGGAGACAATAAAATAAATGGAGAAGGCATCATCAAGGCTGAAGAGATGATAAGGAGCTTACGTGGTAGCATAAACACAGTTGCTAAGATCACTTTAGCCTTAGCAACTGCTAGTTAAGTTAATGTGTCTCTAAGAACAGCAGCTTTGCAAAACTTTCAACACAAGCTACTGTTTTGGGTGAGATTTGAACAGATGGAGTCAAATTTTGCTCAGTAATAGGAAAACATTTATTTAGAAGGATGGGTTCCGAAAACTCTAGTAAAAGATAATGGTGTACCCCCTACTTCTAAAACCCTATCCTAAGATTTTCTTGCAAAACCCTGCTTAGCAAAGTGCAACATGCTCTGAAGGTAAAATGATACAGACTGACGTATGTGTCCTGTCTAAGGAACACAAGATAAAGAAGAAAATACAAAAGAAAAGAGAAAATTTTGTTCATTGAGTTTAAATTGTCAGAAAACAGGTGAGTTGTCACAATGCTACATTCAAAATTTTAGAAAAGCCTCTTCTTGAACTACAGTTGATAACTTGGTAGTTTGTTCCAGATATTCATGACCCTCTCAGTGAAGACGTACTTCATGGCTTCTGTCTTGAATACACTTTCTGTTAATATCCACAGATCTCCTTAAGTACATGATGTGCATTTTGACTTTATCGGTACCTTTTAGTATTTTGGAAGAGCTCTATTTCCATCCTGTCATGCTGTTAGTTCCAGTGGTTGCTGTTTTGCTTGCATATATGGTATATGTATCATTTCATTTTCTGGATATCTGCTGGGTAGCAGACCGTTTGCCCTGTCTCACTTTCTGTTGCTTATTTCTCTTTGCTCCAGTGCCTGTTTGTTTACTCTGTGCTCTTCATTTTGTCATAACAGACCTCGTACCTGGAGGCAGTCACAGCTGCATATCTGCGTGGGGGTGGAGTGCTCAGCTCTCCAGGTACATAATTACCTTTTATTTGATAAGCATCTTGTAGGCCTTTTCTGTGTGTGTAATAGTTGAAGTTAAAAAAAATTACAAGTGATGTATAAGACAAGTGTCTCATATAACACAGGAAATATTTGTGAAGGTTGAAATGGTTTGCGGTTAAACATACTAACATCCTTTATTTTGTAAAGCACCTTTCTATGGCAAATTCTATTTTTAGGAAATATTTGTGAAGGTTGAAATGGTTTGTGGTTAAACATACCAATATCCTTTATTTTGTAAAGCACCTTTCTATGGCAAATTCTATTTTTAAGGCACAAAATATGATTAAATGTAAAATTTATGCTATAGCAGCAGTCGTAGTTGTTGTTGTTGTGGTAGTAGTACTATCATGTGTACAGAGTACAGTGAAATTCTTACTTGCATGTCTGTCCAACATGGAACACATCGACACTGCTGAGACATAACAGATTATTTATTTGTGACTTAAGACTCCCTGAATCAACAAGCAAAACAGAAAAATGTTGAAATATGGTTTGTAATAAGGTTCTGCCATTTGCAGTGTTTTTCTTTTTCTCCCTGTGATGGGTTATACCCGGAATATGTCTAGGTACTGTAGTACCCTACCACATCAAAAGACATGCTGGTAAAATTGATTGGCTACTCTAATTGAACATACTAGGAGAGTGCGCACACATGTTTGTGTACCCAACAATGGAGTAGCTCATTATAGAGAACTGGTTACTGCTGCTGTTCTCTAACATACCACTCTGTGAGTGGTGCAGCAGTAGCACAAAAGATCATACTTCCCAACAATCATTAATAATGTTCAATTAGTTATATAGGAATTAATACTATAGATGCAACTATTCACATTGTTGTGTATGTGTGTCACAGTGGTTAAGGATTTGGACTTCAAACCCAGAGGTTGGGGGTTCAAATCCAGCTACAGACACTGTGTGACCCTGAGTAAGTCACTTCACCTGCCTGTGCTCCAATTGGAAAAGAAAATAAATGTAACCAATTGTATCTCAAATGTTGTAAGTCTCTTTCGATAAATGCGTTGGCCAAATAAATAAATGTAAATGCATTTTCACAGTCCATGTCTCCATCTTTGTAGTAAACAGATAATTTTTTTTAAATTACATTTTAAAAAATGGCACTCATGAGAGAATAATAATAATAATAATAATTAAAGACATTTTAAAAGCAGTAAACATATTCATCAATTTTCTGACACATGTAACAGAGGCAGATTAAGGAATTTCTCACTGAGGCAGAAAGTGAGCCAGAAACTTTTAGTATGTGAGCGTGTGAAATGAATTGTGATTGTGCACCAAACAGAGATATCATAGTCACTCCTTGGTGGCATATCAAGGTGCATTTGTCATCTTCACTAAGTGGTGTGAATGTTTCTGTCCTGTCACTTGACTTAATTGCTTATAAATTGTTGTGAGTTCCTTATATTTGTTGTTAGTGTTTTCACAAAAAGTTTTTTTTTAATTTTTGACTTTTTTATTGTTTTCTAAATTCATTTCATCTCATTGCCTTTTTTTTAAGTATTTTTGAATCATTCACACTGGCATTTTGTAGTTGTTTTTGCAAGTTTCAAAGGTAATTATTTGCCCTTTGCTTTTGCTGGTTGGAAATGTGATTACTGTCAATGCAATATGTGACATCACCACACGGAAACTATTTAAGCCAGCAACGTGAGGTTCACTTCATCCTCATTTTGGAATAAATGCACAAAAGAATCTTGTATGTGGTGAACTTTATTTTTGGCTATAGAAATCTTCTGTTGATTAGTTTGGCTCCCAAAAACTCTGCTCATTCTCTGACTTAGTTTCTCACTTTGTTCCTTTGATTAGTTCGGTTTGATTTGACTTCCTGGCTTCTGACCATAGCTCATTCTGACCAAAGCTTGCCTTTCCTTTTAGAAAGCTCTTTTGCATTCTGTCAATCCCAACTCCCTTTCAATCTTACTCAGACAGCAACAATCAGTTCCTAGCACACACATTCACATACACCCAGGTATTTTGCTATCTTGCAACCTCTAGATATCATTATCCTAAACTTTCAGCCTGCTTGGAAGAGGTATGTTGTGGCAGCACTTAATGCTGTGAATGTGGCTTATATTGCATTTTCTTTTTTTAAAAAAAGGCAAGACAAGTTCTCCTGACAACAGTCCACTCAGGTACTGCAGTGGACGAGCTGATATCACCCAACATCTTTCTGTCCAGCCGAACTGTGCCACACATGGCGGTAAGTGCACCTGCTATATACGGAGCCACTTTTGTTGTGCCACTTCATCACTTCTCAGTCTGGCACCCTTCATTGCTTTGTTCATTCTTGTCTTTGCTGTCCTTTCTGATTTTTTTATCCTCCTACACTTTCTCTTCATTTTTTCATTCATCTGTTCTTAATGGCCACTTACCTGATTGTATCTTTCTGGTTTCCTGTTTGAAGAGTTTGAATGGTGTAGCCGGATCTGTTGTAGGCATCAGTCTATGTCCCTGGTTAAGCAGATGCCTCTGCAACGACAGCTGCTCCCGATGACCTCTGTCCAGCAGCAGAATTTCCTTGTCCCACCAGCCAGAGAGAGAGTGTCCCCCCTGAGACAGCATCCCCTACCTTTTGATGCTAAGCTTGAGACAGGGACTGCAGATCAGCTAATGTCATTACAACCAACACTGAAAAGAGGTAGGATCTCTGACATTTTAGCCTTAGTAAGAGCAAGAGTAAAAAATGAAATGACTTTTGAAGTAATGTGAAACATCTAAACTGTGTTTTAGCTAGCTGTTTTTGTGGCTTTGGTTTTGTCGGTAGGCTAAGTGTTGAATCAGAACTTACTATCGAGCTCATTGCAGCTTTTCTCAGAGTCAATATAATGTACAGCCAGTGAACCACCTTTGCACCTTACCTGATAATAACAGAGCGGAGTGTGTCTGATTTTACAGGAAGATCTGCGTCACTCCTGAAACCTCCCAGTGCTGTATTCCCAGAGAGTAGGTAAGTGTGAATCTGCACTGTCTAGAGAGGGCTCATCTATCACAGCACCAGGGGTTCTTTTTCCCTCTGAACTTGCTCTACATCTGAAGGAGCATTAAAGAAATGAAACAACAAAATGAGTAGGGTTGGGATCAGTGCCCATTATAAGAAAAGCAATCTTGTAATATTGCCAGGTAAGCTGCTCTGAACTGTTTGGTGTTTGCACAACAAATACATCTTTTATATTCAAATCAATCATGTTGGCCCCCTCAGTGTAGCAGGTTGCAGAGGCATACACTGCTCAATCATTGCATCCAGAAAAGCTGTGTTCACTAGCAGTTTATTTATATCTCCATCTCAGGGCATTGAACACAAGCTAAAACATTATCACAGTATTAAGAACAAATAGATTCAAGCAGATTAGGAAATGCTGGTATAAATACAGTATGTATTACTTTCAAATTCATTAGAAGAAGACTATTAGCAAAACAGACATCATACTGAAAGTTGTCTTTATTCTCTGCAAATATTAAAACATTTAATTTTTTTAGGCTATCACATATTCCTGGTTAAGTCCTCCTTAACATGTTTAAACAATTATAAGAGTTTGTCAAACAAATTAGTTAGCAAAAAAGAAAGAGTATAGAATATCAACAAGAGGTATCTGTTTATTGTAAAAAGACAAAGGAGTGGAGTCATACACTTTCATTTTTTAAACTGCAATATTATATAATATACTTAATAAAAAAATATGTGTAGCATGTGCCTTTTTCTGCCTAAAGCTGTGATTTTGAAATTTTGGCCCCATCATAATACTTTCACTGTAAAGATCTACAGTTTATGTATTTATATCTCTCTAGTATAAAAAGAAATCCTGTCCCCTGTCCTGATAGTCTACGATACGTGATTTTTCTCTGAAGATAATTTAAAGACCCGCGAGACGAAAGAGACCTGCCACGGTATGTCTCACAGGAACATAGAACGAGAGTCTTGCAAGATACACCCTACTTACAAGCAATATCAAAAAAAAAAAAAAATCAGTAGTGTAAAGGCAGTCATGCAGCACACACAGCTCCAGGGCTCAGTGCATATAAATTGTATAAGGTCAATATGGTAGAAATGCAATGAATAGGGTAGAAATGAAACATTGACGATTAAATGAAGAAGAAAGAAAAGCGCTGAGAAAAGAGACTCAAATGCGTTGGACAGAAAAAAGAGCAAAAAAGAATAATCGAGGTGCAAATTCAGAAAATAAGGAAAGTAATTTTCAGCCCGGAACAAGAGGAATTGAAAAAAAAGCATGTCCAATCCGGCTCTTAAATAAATGACAGTGAGTAAAATGACAAAGTAGAACTTCATGTTGCGCTAAACACATGCAGAGCAGGTTAGAGATTATGAAACCAGGGAAATTAGAAAGGCTCAAAAAAAAAAAAAAAAAAAACGTTGGCGCTATACACATGTGGAGAAAGTTAAAGGATATGAAAGCAGGAAAATCTGCGGTGGGTTGGCACCCTGCCCAGGATTGTTTCCTGCCTTGTGCCCTGTGTTGGCTGGGATTGGCTCCAGCAGACCCCCGTGACCCTGTGTTCGGATTCAGCGGGTGAGAAAATGGATGGATGGATGGATGGAAGTAGGAAAATTAGAAAATATAAAAAAGTAAAGATCGCAGTAGCGCAAACAAACAAACTGCCTCATTTAACTATGCACCAGTCTAACTTTGGTTTTGCACAATAATTACTACACTATTGCACCTTAACACTTAATTCTACTTTATTCACATAATTTTACTTATTTATTATGTTCTACTATACTGTTATCTTTCGATCTATGACTTTTTGTTAATCTAACTGATATTCTTCTAACTTTGCACAGTTTTTGATAAGCGGATCAGGATGCATTTCACTGCGTGTTGTCCTGTATAACTATGCATGTGACAAATAAAGAATCTTGAGAATTTCAAAAATGGAGTTTACCGCACATGCATTTATTGGTTACTTTGTTAATGTATATATATTTATCTGTCTGCTTATTTAAAGACCTAAATTTACCCCAGGAGTCAAAAATGTTCTGTCTAGCTCCTGTACAAAAACCTAGACAAAAGCTGGGGTATCACCTTGGTAAACCCATGTACTTTTGGAACTGTGAGAGGAAAATAGCATGACTTTACAGACAGGAGTCCAATGCAGAACTCTACTTACTTTGTTACTTTGAAAAAAAAAATTATTAAATGCTGATGATGTAGATCGTTTTGTCTATGCTGAAATTCCAAACAGAGAAACCTATCCTGACCTCATTAAAAAGATTCAGCATATTGGGACTCGCAAGATTACAAATATTGTTTTTACAGAAGTTCTGAAATAAAAGTGAAACTAATGAAATAGCAACAATTCAAAGAAAAAACAATCTTAAAAGTGTGTATCCGGAAAACCAAGTACGGGGGTTGGCGAGCGAAGCGAGAAGGGGGCGAAAGTTTGTAGAAAAAAAATCTGCTGGAGTCATTTTGCTCAAAATCAGTTTTCTTCTAGCATTTTACAGTGCTAATAACTGTTCCAGGTAGAGTGATTTGTTTTACAGTTATCTTTCCCACAGTCTCCCATCCTGAAACATATAGGCAGACAGACATTGTCTAAAATGTGTAAATCCATTAAAAATAATACTAGACATGGCACTACTCCACAGTAAGATACTCATGCACTCACTCACTCTGGGCCAGTCAAGAGTGTTTTGTTAATGTAAACCTCATGTCTTTGAGATATGGAAGGAAGACCCAAGTACCCTCAGGACTGTCCATGCAGACAAAACAATAAAACTCCTCATAGAAAGCAAATGGTTTCGGGTTTCAAACCAGTATTCAGGAACAACGCGTTGAAATAATAGGAGTACTAATAATTATGAAAAAAAAATAAGACACGGTGATGCTGTTGTTAGTGCTGCCAATCTCACATCCCTTTGCTCCATCATTGCCTGCATGGAGCTTGTAGTTACCATTCTTCCTCATGTTTTTTCATTCTGCATGTTCTCCACTCTTTCTTCCACATTCTAAAATTATTCATTGACCTTGTATGAGTGAGCATGGGTGTTTCACCCTGTGCATGTTTGCTTATTGTCTTGCACCTAATGTCTCCTAGGACGGGGTGGCTGCAGGTTTTCATTCTTACCATCTTCTTAATTAGTGACCAGTTTTTGCTGCTGATTACTTCTTTTAATTAACTTGACTCAGGCCCCATAGTTGTTTCATTTTCTTTAATTAGCAGCCAAACAATCATGAGACACAAAACAAGCCACCACATGACCGGCTCCCCTGTGCCCATTACACAATATCTGAAATTAAGGAGAGGTGATGGTCTTGGTAAGGTTGATCTTTCAGGTCACCAAAACATTTTGACGGTGCTCTTAGAAAGAACAGAAACACAACAGTTTTCGAAATGTGTGCTGTGGCAGAATGAGAGCAGAAAAAAGCCATGGAATTAAATAACGGGTTTAATTAACATCAAGAATTGGCTTCTCATTAAGAAAGTGATTGGAGTGAAATTGGTTGGAGTTTGAAGCCCCAGTTTAGCTGGTCATCATTTCTGCTTGGCTGTCATTTAATGAAGAAAGGAATTAATTCAGAGGGCAGAACTCTTCTAACAGGGCTATTAAAGTGATGGTGAAATGTTAATTAGCAGTGAAAACTGGTCACTGATTAGAAAAAGGGTTAGAATGAAAACCTGTAGCCACTGCGGCACTCCAGGCCTGGAGTTCGCCACCCCTGTCCTAGGATAAGTGCTGTTTTGCTAGAACCAAATTAGAATAAGTGGGTTTTGTAAATGAATGCACATGTAAAGCTGAAACTTCTTGGACAGTTGGAAGCTAGTAAAATTTACAGTAAGTTAACAGATGATTGAAGATACCTGAAAACTGCTAGTTAGCTCTACACTAGTATCTACACGTGTTAACAATGTTTTAGAAACATAAATACACATTGATGAACTATGCTGATCAAAACACTATGTTCAATTTTTGTTCATACAGTATATTGGTGTGTACTTCTGTTAGTTGAACAACTGACAGCTAACTCTCCTGTCTTTGTCCTCTGTAGACTACCTACCCAAGGTCAACATATGAATGTCACCCAGGAGTGGCCAATATCTAGTGCTGCTTTCCTTTCCCAGTCCTCACTAATGACTGAAGCTGTACCAGTGAATCATGCATCACGAGTACCAATGTCACAGCTGTCTGTGAAATACCTCACTACAGAAGCTCGTTCACCAGAATCGAGTGTGATGAAGGCACCACAGAACACCATCCAAAAAGGTAAACCTGCATAGAGGATGTGGACTAATAGGCAGCCATATGAAGAGGAAATAACACTATAAACAAACTGCCCTACATGGAAATTTCAAACACGACTACTTTGACCTTCACTTCTGTATCAGCTCGACTTTAGTAACCATCACATCTGCATAGCCCTATCAGAACAGCCAACTGTGGATTGCAGGAATTTAGTAACAGATTTTAATCCTTTATCTTTTTTCAGCTTCTGATGTTAACAACATTTGCACATCCCAAACAGATGCGCTTGAGACCAAGCCAGCCCTGCAACCTTCGTCTTTCCTCCCTGGCATAAAAAAGCCAGAAATGACCAAGCAGAGACTGAAGAGAAGGTAGAGTAATTCACTATATAACAACTATTCATGTTAGTGCTTTTCTATGAACTGAAATCTAATGTGGTGGGGCAATAGTTAGCACTGCTTTCTCACTGCTCTAGATTTCTAGGCATGAATCCTAGCCTAAGCACTGTCTTGGCTGAGTTATCCCCATGTCTTTGTAAGGTTTTCCTTCACATTCATGTAATAGAAATGTTAGGTTAATTGGAGATCTTAAATTGGGCAAGTTTAAGTGAGTGTGCCCTGCGACAAACTAGTACCCGTTACAGGAGTAGTTCAGGCTTGCACCTAGTGTGACATTGGCACCCCACAACCCTGAACTGGATAACTGTGTTGGAATAAGAATATATGATCACAACAGATATTTCTGTGTAGAAATATGGGATCTTATAAAACATTGTCCCATACTATTATCTGCTTGTCATCCATATATATATATATAAGATTTCCTTATACTGTGGTTGAATTGGCAAACATCAAAGTGCAATTTGCAGCAAATGGCAAGGTATTTGGAGCCATCGACTGCACACACATTGCTGAAGCTGTGGCTTCTCACCCCACTCATTAACCCACTAACTGAACAAGAGCGACGTTATAATGACCTCCACTCTCGGGCTCGGGCAGTGGTAGAACATACTATAGGGCAGCTTAAGCGCTGTTGGCACTGCCTGGATAAGGCTGGTGGAGTGCTTCTCTATAGTCCACAGAAAGTGTGTTGCATTGTGTAAGCATGTAACATGCTGCACAATGTGCCACACAATCATGGTTTGACTTACCTGAAGAGATGCTATATGAGGAAACTGACCCTGGCCCACAAATTGATCAGCCAAATCAGATAGCATTACAACTTTGTTTGAATGTAATTAGCAGGTAATCAAATGAAGCCTTTATTTTTTAACCAATTCATTTAATTTGTGGTCAATACCACATAGTACAGCCCTTATATTCCTTAGTTCATTTGCCACATCTCTTACAGCATCCACTATTGCATTTTTGACTCCAGAACAGTGTCCATCAATACACAGCCAGATGGTTGCCCTACGTTTTCCGAGTCACAGGTGTGTGTGCAGCCAGCACCTGAAGATGTGCTCAACACAGCAGCACCATCACCGTCTGGGGTCACGTCCTCAGCACGGGGGTCACTTTTTGTAATATTGTTTGAAACAAAATAAACAGTAATACCGCATGATCTTCCTGCTTGTTTGTCGTATTAAACATGCTAATTATTTACATGAGTATGGATGATGGTAAGAAAAAAAATAACAATTAAAACTCCCCATAACCTGCTGGTAAAATGCTGGCTAGCAGAATTCCACTACCTCCTTCAGTAGCGTTGATACCCAGATGGTGGGCTGTGACTCTCCTTTTCACATCGACTAATAATTGACCACTTCTTTTTTAGTTCAGGCACCATGCAACTTTCTGAACTTGAACTTTTCAGTGCCTCTGCCACGCTGTGCCACTCAATCAGTTTCCTTTTGTTGCTTATACCATTGCATAAGCTACCAAATAGTACATTTTTCCTTGCCTCCACTTCACTGAGCAAGACCTCCATTTTGCATTCGCTGAAATTCTTCTTTTTTTGCATGTGCTTTTGCCTTTTTCTTTTAATAAAACACTGAATGGAAGGCAGAGGTGTGACCAGAACATCATGTGTGGGTGGGCATTTGGCTTGTCTGGGGGGGCAAAAAATATCCATCCATCCATCCATCCATCCCCATTTTTGTAGGGGGGGTCAAATAATAATAACAACATAGTTTTATATAACATACTCGTATAAAAGCAAAAATTGTGGCATAAATCATAACCTATTGTTCAATAAAATTAACAGAGGCAATGGAACTTGTATTATCATTTTTTGTGAACAAATATAGAACTACATCTACAAGGTAAATATCAATAAAGTCAAATGTATACAACATATGAGAGCAAAAACAGAAACGTGGCTTATTGTGGTCATGGGAGGCTATAGGACATCAGTTTCCAGTGTTTAACCTGGATATTATCTACAGGACCAGTCTGCAGTTACTCTTGGCAAATTCTGAAATAAATTCATTCATGTCTAGATTTTCTGTGATGTTTTTCTCATGTGCCAGAATGACTAAATTTCTCTTCCTTGAATGCAGCATTATTCAGCAGAGTGGAGTGAGAATGTGGTTCAAAGTAGAGAAAGACGTGCGGGATACTAGACGCGTGTTTGTGGAAGCCGCCACCGTCTTTTTCTAGAGCTTTTTTCCAATTAGTGTAGCCGTGTTTGGTGAATATGTCCTCGCGGTCCGAATTGGAAACACTAAATTTGTGGCAGGCAAAGCAAAAGGTGCCATCATGGACAACAGAATATTCAAGCCATGGTCGAGACTGATACCAGCTTGCACTAAAACATCTGAGTGTCTTTCCGAATGCGCGCTTGGGATAATTAATTAAAATGGGCTGGGATGGGCTATCCATATTTAAGTCAGGCAGACTAGATTGTATATTTTGTTGAAGGCAGAGGTTTGGAGTACCCGACACGGGCGCAGAGCTGGAGGATTGTGTAGGCTTATCTACATCTTTTGGAGTTTCAGTTCCTGACGTGGGTGTGCTGTGCTCCATGTTGGTAGCAGCGGTGCTGGGTTCAACCATGGAGCCAGCAGCTTGCGGAAGGACAGAAGTTGAAGATGTCTGCTTTTTAATAAGCCACCTATGCATAGCCTTTGGTGTTACCAACCAGAAAATAAAAGAAGAATGGAACGTATACACTGTTTAAATAAAGAATGCAATCAACAGGTTCAAAACGTGCTGCAAAATGTGCGACAAAGTGAACTGTGAGCAACACAGTGCCTATCTAGTGGAGGAGGCTCTGACGGATACGCCCCAAATTCAAACGGGCCGATTGGAAAGCAACTCAGTTTTGAAAATCAAATGTTATTCTTCTCCAGAGATTTCATTGGACAGACAGAGCATTTCGCAGGGGGGGGCACGGCTTGTCTCTGGGTGGGGGGGGGGGCAGTGCCCACCCCAGCCTCCCCATGGTCATGCCTCTGATGGAAGGGGCTGTTTATATAGATTTGCATTTTCAAATATGCAAAATTCTGGGAGGAGTTACAATTCACGTTGATTGGGATTTATACAGGGAAATAATGTAGGACTTTGCTTATGCAGTTTTATGTATCTGAATTTTTTTGTGTGTAAGCACATATCTAGTTTTGTTTGTTATACATGAGGCCCCTCTTTTATCATGCAGTATCATCTTGGAGGGGTGTGTGTGTGTGTGTGTGTGTGTATATATATATATATATAGATGGTTATTGTCTATTTTTTTTTTTTTAGCAACACCAATACTTCCAGCATGGGGGACAAACTGGAAGGTTTAGAGGTAGAAGATAGAAAACCTGTCACACGGACATCCAGCATTGAGAAATTACCAGAGGGAGAACTGTCTGCTACTGCTCTAGAACGAAGGTAATAATAGCTAGTGTTGGACTCTGGGTACAGGTTAACCCAGCCACAGGGGATGCACAAACCAGTGTGTTTCTTTGAGACGGTCCCAAGCCCGGATAAATGGGGAGGGTTACGTCAGGAAGGGCATCTGGTGTAAAATTTTGCCAAATCGATATGCGGACAACAATACAAATTTCCATACCGGATAGGTCGAGCCCCGGGTTAACAACGACCGCCAACAGGGTGCTGGCAGAAATTGGGCTACTGTTGGCCGAAGAAGAAGGAGAAGAAGAGGGGGGAGACGTGTTTGGAGGCAGGAGGAGAGGAGGAAAGTAAAGAGAGTGGAACTGAGAGTAGGAACTTTGAATGTTGGCAGTATGACTGGTAAGGGGAGAGAGTTAGCAGATATAATGGAGAGAAGGAAGGTTGATATATTGTGCGCGCAAGAGACTAAATGAAAGGGGAGTAAGGCCAGGTGGATTGGAGGTGGATTCAAATTGTTTTATCATGGTGTGGATGGGAGGAGAAATGGGGTAGGGATTATTCTGAAGGAACAGTAAGTCTGGAGTGGCAGAGAAATACGTAAGAGTTGTACAGGATATGTACGAGGGAAGTGTGACAGTGATGAGGTCTGCGGTAGGAGTGACAGATGCATTCAAGTTGGAGGTGGGATTACATCAGGGATCAGCTCTGAGCCATTTCATATTTGCAATGGTGATGGACAGGTTGACAGACGAGATTAGACAAGAGTCCCAGTGGACTTTGATGTTTGCTGATGACATTGTGATCTGTAGCTATAGTAGGGAGCACGTTGAGGAGACCCTGGAGAGGTGGAGATATTATCTAGAGAGGAGAGGGATGAAGGTCAGTAGGAACAAGACAGAATACATGTGTGTAAATGAGAGGGAGGTCAGTGGAATGGTGAGGATGCAGGGAGTAGAGTTGGCAAAGGTGGATGAGTTTAAATACTTGGGATCAACAGTACAGAGTAATGGGGATTGTGGAAGAGAGGTGAAAAAGAGAGTGCAGGCAGGGTGGAATGGGTGGAGAAGAGTGTCAGGAGTAATTTGTGACAGACGGGTATCAGCAAGAGTGAAAGTGAAGGTCTACAGAACAGTAGTTAGACCAGCTATGTTATATGGGTTGGAGACAGTGGCACTGACCAGAAAGCAGGAGACAGAGCTGGAGGTAGCAGAGTTAAAGATGCTAAGATTTGCACTGGGTGTGACAAGGGTGGATAGGATTAGAAATGATTACATTAGAGGGTCAGCTCAAGTTGGACAGTTGGGAGACAAAGTCAGAGAAGCGAGATTGCATTGCTTTAGACATATGCAGAGGAGAAATGCTGGGTATATTGGGAGAAGGATGCTAAGAATAGAGCTGCCAGTGAAGAGGAAAAGAGGAAGGCCTAAGCGAAGGTTTATGGATGTGGTGAGGGAGGACATGCAGGTGATGGGTGTAACAGAGCAAGATACAGAGGACAAAGATATGGAAGAAGATGATCTGCTGTGGCAACCCTTAACAGGAGCAACAGGAAGAAGAAGAAGAAGAAGAAGGACTATGGGTTCAGGTTAAAAAGAACCAAGCCAAATGGCATCTAAGTAGGCAATTAATGAAAAAGCAGACAGAAAAACATTCTCATCAAAGCATGGCACGTTTATATGAATGATCCAAATGGGATATCTATATTGAACAAATGAGGAATCTACATGGGAGTCAACAGGCCTGACTCTCTTTCTGTACCTGCTGGCCATTTCACTTATCTCTACTAATACATTAAGATACCCAATTTAAAAAAATGCAGAAATGTAACAGAAATATGTTTCAAGAATGAAAACATAAAACTACTGGGACCAGCATGTTTCTGGTCCTACACATATTGCAGAGAAAACACTTTATCTTGTCTTTACTTACGGTATTAATATTCAGTCAGTCAGTCAGTCATTTTCCAACCCGCTATATCCTAACACAGGGTCACGGGGGTATTAGTATTGATTGTATTAATTTTAATGATCTTATTTTTAGTGACCATAAATGTATTTTGTTTGATGTGCTATATTCTGTTGATCCTGTACCTATTAGACAACCTACTCGTACACAAGCTATCAATCATGTTGTGGTAGCTCAGTTTTGTACTCTGTTTGATAGCTCAAAAGACTTTGATGGGGATGACAATGCTGAGGCATTGGTGTACTCTTTTAATCAGCAATGTACTGATATACTGAACTCGGTGGCACCTTGTAAATCAAGTTGTAGTCGGGTTGGTAAAACTTTGCCCTGGCTAAATCAATTTATTCGTAGTGCTAGGCACCACTGTCGAAAGATCAAACATTTATGGAGGGTCTCTAAATTGGAAGTTTACCTTTCATTATTTAAAAGATTTGTGTTGCACTTATAATAACACAGTGAGGGATGCTAGGGCTTTGTATCTTGCGCAATTAATATCAAATATCACACTTAAATTCAAAGTTTTGTTTGACACTATGTCTAATATTGTTTCTCCTGTCTCTGTTAATGTTCCTGTTTTTTCAAATAATTGATTGTGACAATATTCTCAACTATTTTGTTAATAAAGTTACTTCCATTCGATCAAATATCTCTTCTTTTCCAAACTTTGTGCAGGCTGAGCCCCCTTGCTCTTTCAGTCTGAATTCCTTTTCCTTGGTATCTTTTGGCAGTCCACTTACTTTAATCAAGAATTTAAATCCTCCACCTTGTGTGTTAGATATTCTTCCAACTTCTCTATTTTTATGAGTTCTTCACTTGATTGGCCCAAATTTGGTTGCCATGATAAATTCTTCTTTCCTCACTGGGTTTGTTCTAACTTATTGCAAGTGTGCTATTGAGCAGCCTTTATTGAATAAAACAAATCTTAATACTTTGGATTTTAATAATCTAAGGCCTATCTCTAAAATCCCATTCCTAGTGAAAATTTTAGAAAAGGTAGTCGAATCACCGCTGGCTGCTTTTCTTAATAAATATGAAATTTTAGATCCATTTCAGATGGGTTCTAGGAAACAACGTTTCACAGAAGCAGCACTTTTCAAGGTGGCTAATGACCTCCTGATGGCTAGTGATGCGGGGGAGTGTTCCATCCTTGTACTTTTGGAGCTGAGAACAGCATTCAATACTGTAAACCATACATTTGTAATTAAGAGGTTAAAGCATCGTGTGGGTATCTCTGGGTCTTAGGTTCACTTCTTATTTGGCAGAAAGGTGTTTCTCAGTTAGCAAGGGTGAGTACATGTCAGCCCCAGTGTCCTTGTCATGTGGAGTGCCGTAGGGATCTGGTCTTGGCCCAGTGTTACTTTCGTTGTATATTGTTCCTTTAGCTTGAATTTAAAGTTCTTTTAAAGATATTTCATATGACATGTATGCTGACTATTTTCAACTTTCATGCTCCTTTAAACCACAACACCTCCTTAAGTTATCTGCCGTGATTGAATGCCTGAGTGAAATTAATAAAAGGCTAGCTATTAATTTTTTTATAGCTCAATTCTTAAAAAACTGAGGTTTTAATTATTGCCCTGTTAAATTTACAGAAGAGATCAGTTTCAGGTTATCAGCTGTTTCACCCAACTTTAAATCTTGTGTTTGGAACCTAGATGTTATGTTTGACCTTTGATACTCATATTAGGTCCTTATCTCGATCTTGTTTTTGTCATCAAAGCTAAGAACAATAGTTTTGAAGGCTCAAATGGAGACTTCAATGCATTCTTTAATTTGCTCACATCTTGATTACTGTAATTCTTTATTTACATGTTTAAACAAGATGTCACTGCTGTGTCTTCAGTCTATTCAGAATGCTGCAGCTAGATTGTTAACCAGTTCCAGTAAGTGGTCTCACATTACGGTGGAATTTAGATCCATTATAAATTTACGTAATCACCTATAGAGCTCTGCATGGTGAAACACCGCAATATATTTCAGATTTTTTACATTATACTACCAGTCCCCCACTTTGGTCATCTAACCATCTTATTGTTCCATGCACTCGGCTAAAGACCTGGGAGTATCGGGCTTTTCAGTCCATCGCGCCAAAATGGTGGAATAGCCTTGTGCTTTACAGGGTACTGATACATTTAAAAAATAGTTGGAGAGGCACATTTTTAGGCTAGCTTATGGGTAGCCTTTTTTGACTCTTTCATTTTATGTTCATTTGTTGAAATGTTATTTTAATTTTCTTTTATTTTTTTTTGTTTGCCACTGTGTGTTTTAATTGTTTTCTATGGCGTACAACGCTTTGTGACTCAGTTGCGAAAGGTGTTTTATAAATAAATAAATACAACCAGACTACAGGGAATGCAAAACTGTCTTGTGTTTTGGGTTTTGTCAGTCCTTAAACTCGGTTTATTTGCTATACTTGTTTTGTGAACAGTTCTAACTGTAGCTGCTTTCTCCTTTTCCCAGGTCTACCAAACCTCATCCTGAGGAGATGTCTGAAATTACCCCCCTGAGAAGTACATTCTCTGTTGGTCAGTCAGTCCCCCGGCATCAGCAGAAGTCAGAGCAGCAGAGAGAAAAGACTCATAAACTACAGATGCTATCACTGAAGAAACCTGCAGGGAAGCTTCCACCACCAAAAGGGATTGCCGGCACAGTACTACCCATCCGTGACGGGAATCGGGAGCAGGGCACTGAGAGGCTGGTCACCAAATCTCTAAGCACTGTTAACAAGATCAATGCTCCAAGTGAAGGAGATGGCACATTTGAAGAGGGGAAGTGTCGCGGTTCAGTTATAGACCAACAGGGAGTAGCCTTTCCGTCTACTCGGACCATCCCATTTCAAGGAGATCATCCGAATGACTTTCCCAGTCTCTCCCATGATGACACTCCATTCTTTGCAAATGGACATATAAAGGCAGAAGCTACTAATGTTTCAGTTGAATGTTCTCAGGTAGCAGCTCCATCAGATCTTGTTGGTCTCTTTCAAGAAGGGACTCTACCTCACCCAGGCTCACACTTTCACAAAGAAAGTACATCCATCCCAAAAAGTGAGCTGCCAGACAGTGAACCCTGTGATCCAGTCCATCTCTTACCACCTGAGCCAGACTATACTTCAGTTCGAGGCGTCAGCCGGCAGAGCATTTCAACCTCGCTTCCAACAAGACGTTCTCAGAGACACTTGCAGCAAAGTTCTCTAGTAGAAGCCCTTAAAGGCAAACTGTCTTCTGTAAATCTTGGGGAGGATGGTGATTGGGAAGCAACACCTGAGAACTTTTAGCTGAGGTGCACATTTCTTTGGCAGATGCAGACTCTGGGTGAAGTGTGACACGTTTATACTAGATGGTCATTGTCTGAGCCAGTTTTCAATTCTTTAATACTGATGTATTATTTTATTTGCATGCAGCCATATTTGAAGCATGTATTTTTTTAAGTATGTTTTTTTTTTCTAATTTAATGTCTTTTTTTTCTTTCACAACATTGGATCTTTATACACAAGCATTAAGTTCTGTCTTTCAAAAAACACATTTATTTTTGGGCCATTGTCTCTTTATAGCTTCTTGTTTTACAGGTTGAATGTAATAATTTTTATGTGTCCACTGTGGGAGTAATGAGAGGGTAAGTGACCTGCTCAGGGTCTCCCAGTGAGTTGCAAAATGAAGCCTTGAAATTTAGGGTCCTCCTCTTAGCTGCTGTTTTGCCACAACTGGACACCATGTGCTCAGGTATTATGTTGAAAATAAGTTTGGAATGCAAGTGACATGAATCTCAAATGTTCAGTAACATGGAGCACCTACTTGTAAACAGCAGTGTTTATAAAATGTTGCCAACATCAAAACGCCAACCCATTTTCACCTTTCATATTCCATACTATGTCATTTCTTGCCACTCTTTTTCTCTTACAGCAAACCTTCTAACGCTGAACTCACTTGACACAGACAGATAGTACGCCTTATTTACACAACGTTTGGAAATGAATTCCCCAGTTGGCACCTGTTATCTTTAAAAAAAACCTTCAAAATGTTGCAGCCAAATTTTTACTCGATCTCTGACTCCTTTACTTCATTTAAATGGCCTGGGGCACTTTACTTTCCTTGGGTTGCCTGTACTTCATGGTGCCATCCAGAGTAGCATTAAACACTATTTATGTGTATGTTTTTGTGTATATTATGGTTTTTTGACCTAAAGATTTTTTTTTTTTTGCTATTTGGTAAACTTTGGTAAAGCTTACTTTTGTTACCATCTTCATTTTGTTTTTCCAATGCCATTGAAATGTGTCACATGACCCCGGACGTTGTGCTTGTGATGTCATGAAAGTGACACTATAAATAAGTGATGGTTTTGCTATGCATTATTCCTCGGTGTATACCCACCATTTCATTAGAATTAGCATTAGGATTGATTACTGGTTTTCACCTTTTGTTTTGTTTTTTTTTTTTTTCTCATGGGCTCACCACCTATGGGAGGGGCCAAGGAGGTCGGGAGCAGTGTGAGTTGGGTGGTGGCCGAAGGTGGGGACCTTGGTGGTCCGATCCTTGGCTACAGAAGCTGGCTCTTGGGACGTGGAATGTCACCTCTCTGAAGGGGAAGGAGCCTGAGCTAGTGCACGAGGTCGAGAGGTTCCGGCTAGATATAGTTGGGCTCACCTCGACACAGAGTTTGGACTCTGGAACCAATCTCCTTGAGAGGGGCTGGACTCCGTACCACTCTGGAGTTGCCCCCGGTGAGAGGCGCAGAGTGGGTGTGGGCATATTGCCCCCCAACTTGGAGCCTGTTCATTGGGGTTTACCCCGGTGGACAAGAGGGTAACCTCTCTCCACCTTCGGGTGGGGGGATGGGTCCTAACTGTTGTTTGTGCGTATGCACCGAACAGCAGTTTGGAGTACCCACCCTTTTTGGATTCCCTGGAGGAGGTGCTAGAGGGCATACCTTCTGGGGACTCTCTTGTTACTGCTGGGAGACTTCAATGCTTACGTGGGCAATGACAGTGAGACCTGGAAGGGCGTGATTGGGAGGAATGGCCCAACCAATCTGAACCCGAGTGGTGTTTTGTTATTGGACTTATGTGCTTGTCACGGATTGTCCATAACGAACACCATGTTCAAGCATAGGGGTGTTCATATGTGCACTTTTCACCAGGACACCCTAGGCCTCAGTTCGATGATCGACTTTGTGGTCGTGTCGTTGAACTTGTGGCCACATGTCTTGGACACTCGGGTGAACAGAGGGGCAGAGCTGTCAACTGATCACCACCTGGTGGTGAGTTGGCTTCGATGGTGGGGGAGGATGCCGGTCAGGCCTGGTAGGCCCAAACGTGTTGTGAGGGTCTGCTGTGAACATCTGGCAGAGTCCCCTGTCAGAAGTAGCTTCAACTCCCACCTCCAGCACAACTTTGACCATGTCCCGAGGGATGTGGGGGACATTGAGTCTGAATGGGCCATGTTCCGTGTCTCTATTGTTGAGGCCGTAAGGTGGTCGATGCCTGTTGTGGTGGCAATCCCTGAACCCGTTGGTGGACACCAGCGGTGAGGGATGCCGTCAAGCTGAAGAATGAGTCCTACAGGACCCTTTTGTCCTGTGGGACTCTGGAGGCAGCTAATAGGTACCGGCAGGCCAAGCAGAATGCGGATTCAGTGGTCGCTGAGGCAAAAACTCGGGCGTAGGAGGAGTTTGGGGAGGCCATGGAGAACGACTTTCGGGCAGCTTCAAGGAGATTCTGGTCCACCATCCAGCGTCACGGGAGGGGGAAGCAGTGCAGTGTCAACACTGTATATGGTGGAGATGGTGCACTGCTGACCTCGACTCAGGACGTTGTGGGTCGGTGGGGGGAGTACTTTGAAGACCTCCTCAATCCCACTACCATGCCTTCCAATGAGGAAGCAGAGCCTGGGGACCTGGAGGTGGACTCCCCCATCTCTGGGACTGAGGTCACCGAGGTGGTCAAAAAACTCCTTGGTGGCAGGGCCCGGGGGTGGATGAGATACGCCCGGAGTTCCTCAAGGCTCTGGATGTTGTAGGACTGTCTTGGTTGACACGCCTCTACAACATTGCATGGACATCGGGGACAGTGCCTCTGGATTGGCAGACCGGGGTGGTGGTCCCCCTCTTTAAGAAGGGGGACCGGAGGGTGTGTTCCAACTACAGAGGGATCACACTCCTCCGCCTCCCTGGAAAAGTCTATTCGGGGGTCCTGGAGAGGAGGGTCCGTCAGATAGTCGAACCTTGGATTCAGGAGGAACAGTGTGGTTTCGTCCTGGTCGCAGAACAGTGGACCAGCTTGACACCCTTAGCAGGGTCCTGGAGGGTGCATGGGAGTTTGCCCAACCAGTCTACATGTGTTTTGTGGACTTGGAAAAGGCGTTTGACCGTGTCCCTTGGGGAATCCTGTGGGGGGTGCTCCAGGAGTATGGGGTACTGGACCCCCTGATATGGGCTGTTCAGTCCCTGTACAACCGGTGTCAGAGCTTGATCCGCATTGCCGGCAGTAAGTCGAACCCGTTTCCAGTGAGAGTTGGACTTCGCCAGGGCTGCCCTTTGTCACCGATTCTGTTCATAATTTTTATGGACAGAATTTCTAGGCGCAGCCAGGGCGTTGAGGGGGTCCGGTTTGGTGGACTCAGGATTGGGTCACTGCTTTTTGCAGATGATGTTGTCCTGTTTGCTTCATCAGGTCGTGATCTTCAGCTCTCTCTGGAACAGTTCACAGCTGAGTGTGAAGCGGTTGGGATGGGAATCAGCACCTCCAAATCCGAGACCATGGTCCTCAGCCGGAAAAGGGTGGAGTGCCCTCTCAGGGTTGGGAACGAGATCCTGCCCCAAGTGGAGGAGTTCAAGTATCTCTGGGTTTTGTTCACAAGTGAGGGAAGAATGGAGCAGGAGATCGACAGGCAGATCGGTGCGGCGTCCGCAGTGATGCAGGCTCTGCATCGGTCTGTCGTGGTGAAAAAGGAGCTGAGCCATAAGGCAAAGCTCTCAATTTACCAGTCGATCTACGTTCCTACCCTCACCTATGGTCATGAGCTATGGGTAGTGACCGAAAGAATGAGATTGCGAATACAAGCGGCTGAAATGAGTTTCCTCCGCAGGTTGTCTGGGCTCTCCCTTAAAGATAGGGTGAGAAGCTCAGTCATCCGGGAGGGGCTCAGAGTAGAGCCGCTGCTCCTCCGCATTGAGAGGAGTCAGATGAGGTGGCTCGGGCATCTGATCAGGATGCCTCCTGGACGCCTCCCTGGTGAGGTGTTCCGGGCACGTCTAACCAGGAGGAGGCCCCGGGGAAGACCCAGGACACGCTGGAGGGACTATGTCTCCCCGCTGGCCTGGGAACGCCTCGGGATTCTCCCGGAAGAGCTAGAAGAAGTGGCCGGGGAGAGGGAAGTCTGGGCATCTCTGCTCAAGCTGCTGCCCCCACGACCCGATCTCGGGTAAGCAGAAGAGGATGGACGGATGGATCTTTTGTTTTCCATTTCACTCCTCATTAACTTCTTACTCTTAGCTTACTATCGGTGCACAGGCAACCAAGAAGCAAACAGTATTTTTTTGTTTGTTTTTTTTTAGGAAAACCAGGAGAAGAAGCTTTGTCAAGGTCAGAAAAGGGTGAAACTCATAACATTTACCACACCGTGTCAAAGTGAAAATGAGAACCAAAAAATCTAAGCAATATAAAAATCACCATCAAGTGTTGAAACTAAGCAGAGAGAATAACAAATCACAGAGCTGAGCATCAAAAGGGTTTTTGGAATCTGTAAACCCATGAGTGACCTTTTAAACACAATGCATTATTAATGTGGGTCACGACCTCAGAGGACATGCTTCTAATGACACAGGAGCTGCCTTAATGACAGGAAGATCATAATTTGCCAAGCTGGCGACAACTGGTACAAAATAATTCATAACAACAAAACTAATTGAAGATTCAAAAACTAGGGTTCACAAAAGCCCCAAATGAATGCTCAACCTTGTAAGTTGATGTAGAAAAACACTAAAAATGAATAATGAACCAATTCATAACAGCATGACTATTTTATAATCTCCCTGTTTTGACCCTGGTCGTTTCTCACTGACAATAATCCTTAAATGAGACAGCTTCTCCAGACCCTTCCACGTCTGTCACATGTGCTCAGGGTGAACCTGTTCTCATCTGTGAAAAGCACAGGGCACCAGTGGTGGACCTGCCAATTCTGGTATTCTATGCCAAATGCCAATCAAGCTCCATGGTGCCAGGCAGTGAGCACAAGGCCCACTATAGGACGCTGGGCCCTCAGGCCACCCTCATGTAGTGTGATTCTGATTGTTTGGTCAGAGGCATTCACACCAGTGGCCTGCTGGAGATCATTTTGTGGGGCTCTGGCAGTGCTTATCATGTTCCTTCTTGCCAAAAGGAGCAGATACCGGTCCTGCTGATGGGTTAATGACCTTCTACAGCCCTGTCCAGCTCTCCTAGAGTAACTGACTATCTTCTGGAATCTCCACCATACCCTTGAGACTGTGCTGGGAGACACAGCAAACCTTCTGGCAATGGCACATATTGATGTGCCATCCTGGGGAAGTTGGACTACTTGTGCAACCTCTGTAGGGTCCAAGTATCGCCTCGTGCTACCAGTAGTGACATGGACTATAACCAAATGCAAAACTAGTTAAAAAACAGATGAGGAGGGAAAAATATCAGTGGCCTCCACCTGTTAAACCATTTCTGTTTTGGGGGTCGTCTCATTGTTGCCCCTCTAGTGCACCTGTTGTTAATTTCATTAACACCAAAGCAGCTGAAACTGATTAACAACCCCCTCTGGTACTTAACTGACCAGATCAATAGCCCAGAAGTTTTATTGACTTGATGCTATACTCTGATTACAAGGTGTTCCTTTAATTTGTTTGAGCAGTGTATATATATACAGTATACATATATATATATATATATATATATATATATATTGGGGAAGATGACCCGGACACAGACAGGCAGACACGTTCAATTCACCCCACACACGTTTATTTACAGAGTCCATTATCTACAATAAAGTGCCTGCAACCCCAAAGTCCCCAAAAGTCCTGGCCACCATCAAATGCCTCACTTCTTCAGGCCGCCTCCTTGCCTCCTCCCAGACCTTGTCCTTCTTCCATCCGACTCAAGCCCCTGAATGGAGGGAGGTGGCCCCTTTTATCCACACCCGGATGTGCTCCAGGTGTCTTCTGATGAGCTTCCACCGGCACTCCCCAGTGTGGTGGAAGTACCGGCTCTGCACCCGGAAGCACTCCAGGTGTCTCTGATCCTCTTCCCCCCCAGCACTTCCGGGTGTGGTGGAAGTGCTGAGGTCCAGGGCTCCCAAGGCATTGGGGCACCCCCTGACTTTGACCACGGGCCCCTACAGGGTTGAGCTTCAAAGCTCTGTACCCATGGTACCCATAGCCGCCAGGGCGGTCACCCCCACGTGGTCTGGTCTGGGGGAGGCGTAAGCCCTCCTCCGGGCCGTCCTGGCCAGGTCGCCCCCCCCGAGTGTATACACACTTTTTCTTTTCTGGAGTTTCTGTAAAGTTTTAATTTCCTATTGCGGACAAAGTATAACGTATATCTATTTCTAAACAGTCATGGATAGAATTAAAGACAAGCACAGATCTGGGAAAGGGTGCAAGACCATCTCAAAAGCACTGAACATATCTCAGAGCTCACTGTGGTCTATCATATGAAAGTGGAAAAAATCTAAAACTACAGTCACATTGCCTAGTCAGACTGCCCCTTTAAGAATGGTCAGAGAGACTACAGTGATGCCAATGGTCACTCTGACTGAGTTGCAGAAGTCAATGACTGTGATTGGAGACGATGTTCATGGCTCAGTAATCACCAAGGCATTACAGAAAAAGGGTGTTTAGGGAAAAGTGGAAAGAAAGGATAACACATCATGGCAGAATTGGTGTGTCGTGGCATGCTTTTCAGCTGCAGAGGTTTTTAGTATGCTCACAAGTGATGGAAAGATGAATGCTGCACAATACAGACAGATTCCGTTGGAAAAATTGCTGCCTTCTGCTAGAAAGCTTAAAACTGGCAAGTGAGTTTGGTTTTCAACATGACAATTATGTAGAAGTATGAGATATGTGTTTTCAGATAACAAAATGAACATAATCCACTTCTACACAAAACTCAGAATTGCCCATTTGGTGTACCGCCTGGCGCACCGCTCCTTTGCCTAACAGGATCACTTCTGCTGTCCACATCAAGGATGTGCAGAACTACCTCAAGGAAAATGTAAAGAATGATTTTATAAGGCTTTCATTTGCTCTTGCTCCAAAGTTTCTTGAAGTGTTAACTGGTTAGACGTGAATGTACAGTATGTCAACTACAGGTTTCTGAACAACATCACTATAAAACAATGCACTACAATCTATCTATCTGAGTGGTTTCATTGGAAACTGATCAGAAAGGGATTTGAAAATTAATTCTATTGATCTAAAATATGGCTGGTTATGATTGGTTTTGAATCAGAGGACATTCTGTACTACAAATGCCCCCATTGGCTTGTGTTTTGTGGTAAGAATGGTATAAAGCTGGTCACTCTCTCTCTCACCATCTGGCCATGAAGAGAAGATGATGATGAAGATGGCTTTATCTTGGCAGCCATACTGAGATGGGCATGTGGCCTGTTTCAATACTCCATTCCAAGGCCATGCGGTAGAAAAGCAAGCTACACAGAAGATAAGCCGGGAGCCACCTATGGAGACAAGCTGCACTGCTACTTGGCTGTAAGTGTATGTTTTGCCAATATTTACATAGTATTCTGCTTCCTTAATATTTTTAGGCATTCTTATCAATAATATACAAGGGGGGACCCAAAAATAACCGGAAATATTTTTAAAACGTGTTTAATTTAATTTTCTGTACAAACTACAATTAGTCTCCTTCAAAGTACTCTCCATTGGCGGAAATACACTTATCTAAACGTTTGTTCCATTGTTTGAAACATTTTTTAAATTCGTCTGAAGTAATGCCCATTAATGCTCTGGTCGTTTCTTGTTTTACCTCTTCGACGTCAGCAAAACGCTTTCCTTTCAAGTCTTTTTTCATCCGAGGGAACAAAAAGAAATCACACGGAGCTAAATCTGGTGAGTAGGGTGGGTGGTTCAGGGTTGTCATACCGTTTCTTGCCAAAAATTGGCGAATGCTGAGAGCAGTGTGAGATGGAGCGTTGTCATGATGAAAGAACCAATCGCCCGACTCCCACAAATCAGGGCGTTTCCTTCTCACACTGTTGCGCAACCTACTTTTACAAGAAAATTCACTGAACACAAGCACAACCTTCCAGACTGATGGCACTTGGCAGACTGACTTGTGAGGAGTGTAACTAGATCGCCCTAGCGGCCCAACCACGTACTACAAGAACCAACCTAACAACAACAAAATTCTGGTTATTTTTGGGTCCCCCCTCGTATAATTAAGTGAGTAACTTAACTCCTGCCTGTTTCTTTACTCTGTCTAAGTGCTTGAGGTTTCAGATATAGAAGTGGGGGGGTTTGGAAATCTACAAAATTAAGAGTATCAAAGGGGAAAACAGGGTCGCCATAGGACCTTTCATTTTTAAACACGTGTTTAACTTGCAGACAGTAGGCAGTGTGAAAAGATCAGACTCGACACACTTAAAAAGATTTAGGACAGCCACCTGTATATTATCCCTGGCTGCAATGGGTTTGGTTTTAGACAGAAGTGTCTCTGTTGGAGTCAAGACATGAACTGCTGAGGGTTTGGCAAGATGGCGGTTTTAAGTGCTCAAAGCGGAAGTGACATAGGGGAACCGGAAATGACCTTCTTCTGACGTCATCATGAGCACCAGAACCAGAAATGATGTCATCCCGGGTAACGGAACCGGAAGTGACGTCTTCAATGTTGAGTCAGACAGGTTTTCCTGCGGCTGGTCTACAGAGACAACAGGAGGTTTAGTGCACCCTGCTACCCCCTGGCCTGGCGTGGAATTATCTTCACCTGGTCCATACAACGTCTTCCTATTCGCACGTGCGTGACAGCAGATTGAACTCCAGACATGTCAGGTGTGTTGCCACTTGTATTATTCAGGATAATCTGCTAGACTGCAGCACAGGCAATGCCCACCTGCTTTTTCAGTTCCAGTAGACCCTCCTGAATTGCATTTAAGCAAGAGGAAATGTTGGCCATACCCTAACACAGAGAGAGATGTGTCTGTTTTAAATAAACTGCAATAAAGGTTGATGCCAGAAATCTGAGAGACCATTGGCAAAATCAAAGCACTTAACTGTAGACCATGTCAAAATGACGACTGCCAGAAATCAAAAGCCAAGAGACACACAATTCCCAACACTTAAACCAAGTCAGGAGGAGGACAGCTAAGTGTTGATGAGCAAAACCGTGCATTACTAAGAGCTCACACACACACACAGAGTTGTTTGCGTAGCGTCCAAGACTACGTATTCTTATTTCAAAGTGTAGCATCAGCGATGTGGCGCATCATGTCTTCTGGGGGTAATAGTGCAACACCGTCATTACATGTCAAATATACCAAGGGTGTGAAAACTCCCCCTCACTTCACTACCCCCACAAAGCACACTCGTGAACTCACACACTATGAACATCACAAATGTCAATGATAAATCAGGTACAGGGTTTGAAGCAGAAAATCCAAAACTTTTGCATTGCGTCAACTTCCTTTTTTGTTCATTAGTGAATGTAAACTAATTGATGAGTGCAATGCAAAGTCACATCTGAGGGAAGTCAACTTTCTTTTGCTAGTGCAAATAACAAACTTCAATTTTACATTTCAAGACACTTTGTGGGGAAAAAGGCGAAATGTAATGTTTGCATATTTGCTTCAAATAGAATAGAAGACCGTATAGAGGGATTCCTTCATTTGGGTTTGGTGTTGCTTGGCGTGTCTCATATTCTGCAGTGGCCTCGCTGTCTGCTACATTATCATTCACATCTCTGTCGCTGTTATGGGGCTCTGCAGAATTGGCCTGCATGATGCGCTTAAGCTTCTAGAAGCAGTGATATCAGCCCTTTTCCTGACTACTGGAAGGTCGCTCTCATTAGTTACATCCGTGGTATGTATGCCATATTCAAATCAATATTATTTTTAAAGCTGCAGTGTCTTTTGTTTCTCTCTCGCTTTAATTGTTCTTTGCACTTCACCACGGGGCTCTCACTTTGAATGGCCATCCATTTTGTGGCACGGTAACATAATCTCATAAAGTGTGCCATTAGACTTATTCTCTGATCTCGCTCTGCCTGCTCATATTTTCTTTTAAAAGCTTTTTATTTTGGCCTGAATGGGCAGGTTTATAATCCTGCAGATCGAAGTGAGGTAGAGATGGGTGCTGGATAGCGGGGTTGCTGAGAGTGTCTGTCAGGGAAAAACTTAAGACGTTTCCTCTTAGGCATTTTGTATCTTGAATATGCTAAGGCGCCTTTATCAGCAGGGCACCCGAGTAACCATAATGGCAGATTCAGCCATGCAAGGGACAAAGAAAATGGTGACACGGAAAACTTAAAACACATAATGATCAGAAAATTCTGTTTGCTAATAGAATTTGTGTGTTTTGCTTTTACTATCATTGTCTGATATCTGAACAACTGGGGGACAGAAAAAGTTTACTTGCAGCCAAAAAAATAACTGGCCCTGTTTGTGACAATTGGTAGGTATGAGCTTTGATCTGATTCAGTTTTAATATTTCTTGTTGTTAACTAGAAAGCTTTGAGCACAGGCAATGGAAACTGGGAAAACTTGAATAATGTTCAAATAACGAAAGCTCCTGTCTTTTCAGTTTTGCAACTGGTGGCATCATTGAGGGGGGCTTTAGTGGCTTAAGCCAGGGGTAGGCAACGTCGGTCCTGGAGTGCCACAGTATGTGCAGGTTTTTGTTCCAACCCAGTTCCTTAACGAGAACTCAATTATTGCTGATGAAGCACATATTGCTTAAGTGACATTTTAATGCTTCATTTTAGTGGTCTCGCTTGTTAAGGTTCTCCAACCTTAATTGCTTATTTCAATCTTAAACTGCTGCATTCAGTGTTTTAATTGCTCCTTATTAGCAATAAGATGTAAAAAGCTACTGATCTGAGTTGTGCCCCCGCCTTGCATTTTGTCCTAACATGAATTTACGACTCACACGCAACTCCATCCCCACTCTTCAGTCAAACCTCCATGTAGGAATAGCAGTAAAATCACGAGGGGGGCTGAGCCCCTGAGAACTACTTAGCCTAACGACGCGCCTGCTTGTGGCGCCATGTCCATATGCCATGTATGATTTGATTTGTACTCTGCCATACTATTTTGGTTGCATTACAGAATTTTGTGCATTTTTTTCACTGACTTAGTGCACAATTGTGGAATTATCGTATAATGTGTTGTAAAAGACAGGGGGCATCACTGAGCCCCAAAACCCCAGACAACACCACACTAAACAGGGCAAAATAAAAGATTTTATTCCCACAAAAATACCTTATTACAGGTCAGTTCCACAAACTTGTAATAAATACTCCTCCTTTTCCTCCACCAGGTGAGCTTTGCCTTCTGCCTCCCGACTCTGAATTCCCCGGATGAGGCTGGATGGCTCGCTTTTATGTCAGACCCTGGAGTACTTCTGGTACCGGAGCATAGCCCGACTGTGGCCACCTGAAACAGGGAGTCCCTCTCCCTGCAACACCCCTTGGCGGCACCCAAGGGCTCCGACAGGATTGTTCCTCAGGACTACAATTCCCATATATCCTTATGGGTGTCCTTCCTGCGACCACACCAGTGGTGCACTGCCATCTATCATGCTTGGGGAGGAACTGTTCTTGATATCCTGGCTCCCCCCTACTGCGCATTAATGTATCCCTTTGTATGGGATGTTGAAAGAGCTCCATTCCAGCCAGGTTATGCCTCCTTCCATATTGTCTTTCTATTACGGCGTCCCAGCTGGGAATGGGTCCAGCGCAGGACTTACAGTATTAACTCTTTGAGGGCTGTATAATTCTTCCAAAAAACTCAGTTTTCTGAAAAGCACACAAAGCAATGGTTTCACACATAAATCAACATAAAACGTCTGTTGCTACATGTCGTGGCCGTGGTTGGTTCATGTTCGGCATCTCTGGCGGCAGTGGTTGCGTGGGGGCACCTCGGTGGTCAGCAGGAATGCACAGTGGGCCGGATGCCTGGCTGTCTTCACACAGCAAGTCGGTGGCAGTCGCAGTGTGACGCAATATGGTTTGTACCTCTTGTCATCATAAGTGGTGGTCCTCCGAGGTGAATGCTGCTATAGGAGCATCAGCTACACGAAAGTGTTTAGCACCACAATCAGCTGGGAACCGATCACATGATGCTGGCACCTCACTTTTATTTTCGATATCCATCTCCAGATCACTTGCATCAGACTTGAAGGCCAACAAGTCAGAGTCCTATTCAATGAAATTACGTTAAACGTCAATGGAGTATTTTGCTTTGCACATTCACTTTGGTCTCTCGCCAGATGTCAGTGCCACTTTAGAGGTTATTTGCTCTTCACTACTCATGCATGCGTAGGGAATCGAGGTTCAATCAACAAAGCTATGTAACTTTCTTTCTAGCAAAGAGAGTCAAACTAAAATGTAATGGCAAGTTTTGTTGCAGCTGATTACTGTCCTTTACCCCTGAATTTTGACAAAAGTCGACATCAGCCCTGAAAGAGTTACAGATTGTTTGGTTTCATGTGATTTCAATAGGACGATCACATTAACTACGATCAATGCATTTACTCATAAGAAATGCCATTCCCAAGATGCCCGGGGATGTGAGGAATTAAAACAGAATTTCAGTTATTACTGTACTAGGGGGCTCCGCCCCCTGCTCGCTTCGCTCGCCAACCCCTGGTGTTGGGAATGACAAAGAGCGTGATGTATGAATGAGATATAGAATAGTGTGACGGTGTAGATGATGCAAATAGAAAGCAAACAATAAAGTGTGTGGCACAGTGTAAAGGTTTATTGGAAAATTTCTTTGTACACGCCGTTTAAGTGTAAAAGGTAATTCCAGCTCAGAACTTGTAAGGTCAATGAAGATGGTTATTGTTGTGATCAGAGTCAAGTTTGTCAGAGCTTAGAAAGAGTTGTGTCTCTCCAGGAAGTAATGGAACGACTTGTGTATTTATGTTTTCCACATTAATATTTTTTGGACCTAATATAGTGCGTTGTGTTAAAAGGGGCATTTGGTCTAATGAGATTGCTGTTCCAAATCTCTCTGTAACTAAGTTGTCGCAGATAAAGGCTTGAGGAATTGTAATAATATGTGGCTGAAGTCCATCTGTATTGGTGAGTGTACCATCTCTCAGTTGTAATAAGCAATTGTTATGATCTGGTTCTGGACATCGTATCTTTTTTACTAACTGTATCTTTTGAAAGCAATGCCAATTGTCTGCGTATTTTAAGGTGCACTGAACAATAGCTGAGCGCATGGCATCTGGAAGAATAGCTAATCACTGTCTAAAATCTCCTCCTCATAAAAGTACCTTTCCTCCAAATCGAATATTATTATTCATAAACGTTTGTAGAAGTTTATGAATGGTGTTGAGTAAGTGACTTCATGCCATTGTACATTCATCAATAATTAATATTTTTTTAAGACGGATGTCACGTGCAGTGCCACCGTTAATGTTCATAGTGGATACCGATTTGTAGGATCTAATGCAGTTGATAAAGATTTCACTTTCAGGTACGCTTCTGTAGATATTCAGGATATGAATGTAAAGGAGGCAGTCTAATTTGACCCTTTTGACAACAACGTGTAAATGTATTACTTGTATTGCCAGTTGTTTCTTCAGGGAAGTGAACTGAATGACAATGATTGCAAATGACATTCATTAATCCGAATGAATTTTCCTGGTGTATGTTTTGCTTGTGCCGTTTGAGAGGCGCGTTGTTGCATGTGTAGTATTTGGGACGTGTTGTTTTGGAGCTGTAATCGATTTGCCTGTGCTGTGTGAGACGCCCGTTGTAGCCTTCCTTGCCGTTAACGTATGTCTGAGACGGGAGGTGTTTCGTTTTGAATCCGTGCCTGTTGCGATGCAGCACTTTGATTGATAGCTTGCGTCATGTGGATCTAGGATGTAGATTTGTGCATATTTGCGTTGTTGATTTGTTTCAGGGTGCACTGTTCCAATGCGATGCAGTATTTGTGCACATATGGGAAAGCAGTATGGGCCATTGCCTTTTGGTGGCCTGATATTTACTCCGGTAGATGCAAAAGCAAATGAACTATTGTAGGATCTAATGCAGTTCATAAAGTTTTTACTTTTAGGTACATATTATTATTATTACATCGTTAGTTAGAAGCTTTAGTTGAGCTTTGCGTTTTTGGAGTCAAGACATTTTTTCTTTTAGAAATATGGATAAGTAATAAGGAGTATTGCACTCACTGTTAATATGGAGCCTTTTCTGCGGTTGAACGGTTAATAGTGCCTTATTGTAATGAGATCCACCTATGCTGCATAGCCGTCTATGGATAAGTAATAAGGAGGATCGCAGTCACTGTTAATATGTTTCCTTTTCTGCAGTTGAACGGTTAATAGTGCTTTATTGTAAGGAGATCCACCAATGCTGACACCTATGCTGTCTAGTGTGAATGTGTTGACGTTCACTTTAGAATATGTGTCTTTGGGTGTCACTTCTTATGGATGTGTGTGTGTGTGTGGGGGGGGGTGAGGATTGTTGTTGCGCGAGCGTCTTCTTTCTTTTTGTGTTCCTGTGTCTTGTTGAATCCACCTCTTTGTGTGTGTCCCATCCCTTGCTTGTAGGGTCTTTGGGGTGGTTTTGTGTTCTTTTTTTTGTGTTCCATGGGCTTGTTGAATCCATCTCTTGGTGTGTGTCCCGTCCGGAGCCTGTAGGGGGGGGGGGGGGGGGGGTGCCTTTCTGTTGTGCGCGAGCCTCTTTTTTTTTTTTTTTTTTTGGGTCTAGTTTCGTGTGCAATGTGTTTCGTGCTTTGCCTGCGTTTGACTACTTTTTTATGTGCCTTTTCCTTTTTTCGGTGCTCGTTGCGCCTCATTTCTCCTTTTTTCTCTCTTTTCTGTGCTCACTCGTGGTCTTGTCTGCCTCTCGCGGCCCCTCATCCATCTCTCGCGGCCTCTTTTGTCCCCCTCTCGCGGCTCCTCATTCGCCTCTCGCGGACTCTTTTTTGCGCCTGCGCAGTACGTCTTTTTGTGGCTACGGCCCATGGCCGGATGTCCCTGCGTCCATCCGGTTTAGCATTCTCGGTTAGTAATATGGATAAAGGTAACATAAACAATATGAGTACAAGGGAAATATTACACAGAATTTTGTATTATATGAATGTTGTAAAATTTTTTCATTCCGTGCCCTTTCCATATTGTTTTTTAAGACAATTAGATTCAATAAAAAACAAATGAAATAATGCAGAAATACAAAGCTGGTGCAAGCATATTTCAGTTCCATTATGTCTACATCCATCTTCCTGGCCTTGTTTTCTTGAACGGGCTGAGCCAAATATGTGAGCAATGCCAGACTATTTTGCACTACTCCCAAGAAAGGTCGGAAAAGGTCTATTAGGAAAAAAACATGATGGAAGAGGGTGGGACGTGAAAGTAAAGAAGCTATTTAGTAACATGTTTAAAATGAATGTTAACACCTACCTGTGTCGCGTTCCTCTTCAGGCAGCAGGAGTTACGTCGTCCCTTGGGCCGAACACCTTCACCTTCACTACTTCATAAAAATTGATAACGAAAAAAATGAAGTTCATTCCTTCCACAATCCCCTGGTTGAAGTCACCAGCATTCCAGCATGAGAATGATTCCTCATTAGAGTGTTGGTAACACAGTGAATTATTCTGTTGTTGAGTTAATAAACATTTATCAGGATGACGTAACTTACTGCGGTCAAATTCAGTCAGTATGGCAATGTACTGGATCACACATTTTTGTTCTAATTATAATGTGCTCACTTTTTATTGTAGCTCATTCACATACAGTATATGTCCAATCCACCTCCTACCTTTTCCACTCTGTCTGATCATATCAGATGAAACCCATCCAGGATTAAAACAGCATCTGAAATAAGAAGTGGTTCTCCACAATAAACAAACACCACAGTACCTGAACTTGCCATGACTCACCATGAGACGTGACAGTTCATCCAACTTACTGAAAAAGCAATCAAACATCCCTCACTAAAACCTTCCCACCTTATTGTTATGCTCACATTGGAGCTTCACCCTTTTCATCCTCAGATAAGCTGTTCCTCTAATAAGATGTAACAGAGCTCCTCAGGTGGTGGTGATCACGGTGCTAACCAGCTGAGTAGGGGGATATTTAATATATTCCATTTTACAGTCCGCAGTATCTCTTACATTCTCAGATGTTGTAGACATAAGGTAGCCTTCAGATCCTCTACGCTCCCCCTGTGACATCTCAAGTTTGCAGCTTGTCTAATAGGCAATCGACACAAGATGACTCTTAGGTTTGCGATGACAGCAGCATATTTTCAATTTAAAATTCATTAAAAAATCTATAGTGACAAGCTATATGTCATATTATATCTATTTAAATATAATTGTAAGCAAAGGTTTATCAAAAACTAAAAATGAAAGCAAGCTTCTGTAGATGACTGCCACCTGTGAGGTGCCCAGAAGTAAAGTCATTCAGCACTGCAGAAAGCCAGACTGTGTCCTAGTGACACTGGGCATAAGGCAGAAGTAACCGTGGACAGGGTGCCAGTTCACTGTCCGGTGCTTCACATACAATTCAACATTCACTTTCCTTGGGTTAATATAGAAAGACAATTTCCAATTTTTAATATGTTTTGTCTCTGTAGTCTTGAGGCATGGATTTTAACTTTGCAGTTTTCAGCCGTTTAGTTATAAATGTGCTTGTGTGCTTTGGGTCATAGTCCTATTACATGGTCCAATTTTGGCCAAACTTTAGAAGTCTGATAGATAGCCTGACATTTTCCTCTAGAATACTCATGGTGATCTCAGTGATTTCAAGATGCATGGGTCCTGGGAGTGAAAATAGCATGATGATATGCAGTGCTTGGTTTTCAGCAAAGAAGGAGTTGTGTACAATGACCATTCAACTCTGCTCTATAATAATAATAATAATAAATTTTATTTATATTGCACTTTATATTTTAGCAATCCCAAAGTGCTACAGAGTAAAAATAGAATAATAAAATAAAAAAAAAGAACAGAAGAGTCTATAAAATACTTTAACAAAATGACTTCCTAAAAAGATGAGTTTTTAGGTCTCTCAGGTAATCAGGGAGGGCATTCCACAGCCTCGGCGCCACTGATGAAAACGCCCTGTCACCCATGCTGCTGAGCTTAGTTCTGGGGACTTGAAGAGTGTTAGTGTGTACAGAGCGGAGGGAACGTAAGGAGTTATGAGGGGAAGGAGTTCCTGTAGATAAAGAGGGGCATGTCCATAAATGCACTGGTGGGTAAGAAGGGAGACCTTGTACTCTATTCTGAATGAAACAGGGAGCCAGTGAAGGGGTTTTCAGGATGGGGGTGATGTGATCATACTTTCGCACCCTCATCAGGATCCTGGCAGCGCTGTTCTGAATATACTGGAGTCTCTGGATACTCTTGCCAGGAATCCCGATGAGGAGCGCATTACAGTAATAGTCTTATTTGTCCAGAGAACATTGTTGCAGAAGTCATACAAAAAACTTGGATGTGAGCGTCAGTAGACTTTGCGTCCTAGGAACCAAGTTACCCAAACTGTTCTATAACATTTCAGTAATTATTTACTGCTCTGATGGTTTTCTTTTTGATCATAAAACAGGTCATTATGATAGTAATTAATGAGAAGAATTCATAATTAATTGCAGAATTACAGTATTTGAGGGTTCCTCTAGAGCGCCTCTTTCTCTTGCACGATTTAGCTGAAAAACTCATCTGCACATCGTCATCTCATAAAAGGCTTACGTTTCGAGTTTGGTACTTTTATGTCCAGCCGTTTTAGCTCTAGACTGTCCTCAAGAAACTGTGACACACAGACAAACACACACACACACAGACAGACACCCATCATCGAGATATCAATGTTTTCAGTATCAGGGGACCCTAAAACGTCAAGATCTGTTGAAAACAGGAGATCAAAAGTTTTGACGAATCTAAAACTTTCACTCCTCCCCCATAGACAATAGGTTATGGTTGTAGAGGACATAAAGTGGAAATCTGGAAAAGCTATTCATGAGATCACAGAAGTAAAACTAAAAGAGAATATAGTAGAGACCTGTAAAAGGTTAAAGGTCTAAGCCATGCCACCATGTTCTTTCTGGAGAGAAGTGGCTTTCTCCTAACTACCATTCATGATAGCCATGTGTGTTGAATAATTGTTGGGTAGTAGAGTCATTAACTGCAAAATTTACTATGCTAGCCTCTAGATCCCAAAATGTAGCTTTTAGGATATTTGTATTCGTCTGGGAAGACTGGCAACTTTCTGAAATGTTCTATATTTATAAATAGTCCCTCTCTCTATAGAATTATTTGCTTCAAATTATTCACAAAATGTATGTATATTCCTTCCTGGACAGATAAGAAGCAGCAATTGTTTTTTTGACATCATCTCAGATGTCTTTGTCATTGATTTACCACAAACCTGAATGTTCAAAGCCAAAGCACAACAAGTTCTTCTTTATATAGCAGCAGTGTTTCACTGTCCCTTTGTCTCTGCACTCACTTCAAGTAAGGATGATGTTAATAAAAGTTATCTTTGCATACTTACAGTCATGTCAAAGAGTAACTGCACTGGGAAAACGTTTCCCACTCCTCCATGCAAAATTCTTTTGGCTGTGTCATGTTGGAGATGTATCTTTCAAATCACCCTACAGCATCTCAATGGGATTCAGATCGGGACTTTGACTTGGCCATTCCAGAACACTCCATTTCTTCCTTTTCAGGCATTTCTTGGTGGATTTACTTGTTATATTTAGTGTCAGTGCCATGTTGCAAGGTCCACATTCAGTTGAACATCAGTCTTCTGGCAGATGGTCTTATATTATGCTCAAGTACCCTGCAGGACAATGAAAAATGCTGTAGCAGATATGGTCTTTGTCCACCTCTCGGACCCTCGGGTACCACTCCAAACACGATGTAAAAGCACAATAACTATTTATTTTACAGTTATCATGTGCACAAAGCACCCTCCACTCCACACTATTCATATAATTCTCCACAATACAATTCTCTTTCCTCCTCGCCCAGACACTTCGCCCTCCTACCTCCCAGCTCAGCTCAGTGTACTGGGCTTCCCCGGAGTTCTTTATACCCCCTGACCCGGAAGTGGTTCCTGTCCAAACCCACAAGTCCTTATTCCTTCCGGGTCAGGGTAAACAGTCCTTTTCTTCACCCTGGGAGCACTTCACTTCTTCCTGTCACGTGACCATGACGTACTTCCAGGTTATAGGGCACATAAGAGCCCACTAGCCCCCCTACGGCGACTCCCGGTGGCCCCCAAGGTATCCAGCAGGGCTGTGTATAAAAACTACAAAGTCCATGAGGCCCTGCTGGAACTCGGGGCACGTTCCTGCTGTCTGGAGGGCTCCTCCTGGCGGCCTGGGGGTGGCGACCGGAGTCTGTAGCCGGCCGTCCATCACAATGCACAGTAGATTCTGTGACGGTGAGCTGCCCTGGTCCTGATGCAAAGCAGTCCCAAACCATATCTTTTCCACCACTATGCTTTAGAGCTGGTATCAGATTTTTCTGGTTGAATGCTGTCTGTAGTTTTCACCAAACTTGTCTTCTGGTATTGTGGCTAAATAACTCCATCTTTAGCTTTGTCTTGTCTGCTCAGAGCACATTGTTCCAGAAGTTGTGGTCCTTTCCCAGGCATTTATGAGCAAACGTTAGTCTTGCCTTGATGTTCTTACTGGACATCCAAGTTTTCCTCCTGGCACACCTCCAATGGTAGACTCATACACTTTAACATAACCAGTAGCAAGATCTTCCTGTAGGTCCTGTGATGGAATACTGGGATTCTTAGAGAGTTGTTTACAACATCTTTCATTCTACTCTTGGTTTGATCTACGAGGGTGAGTCAAAAATTATCCGCACTCCGGCCATAGAATTTAATTTAACCAACTTTCAGAAAAGACAACTACATCATTTTTAAACATAATCTCCTTGTTTTTCAATACACTCTGTCCATCTGTCAACAAAACGTTTGTATTCCTTCATTAAAAAATGTTTTAGGCTGAGCTACGAGGCACAAATCCACCGCTGTTTCACCTCTTCATCCATCCATCCATCCATCCATTTTCCAACCCGCTGAATCCGAACACAGGGTCACGGGGGTCTGCTGGAGCCAATCCCAGCCAACACAGGGCACAAGGCAGGAACCAATCCCGGGCAGGGTGCCAACCCACCGCAGCACCTCTTCATCAGATGTGAATATTTGTTCTCGTAGGGCTTCTTTCGAAACCCAAGTCTGTCTTGGATTATTGCCTAGGCAGAGCCATGGCTGACTTGCAAATGATTTGCCACATCATCCACTGTCACTTGTGGCTGACACTTGTGCAACCTTCCTTGAACTTCTCGATCCATTCATACACACTTTTTCACGACAAAACACTTTCTCCATACTGTGAACAAAGTCTTCGATAAATATCAGCACCAGGCACACCCTCAGATCACAAAAAATGAATCACTGCAATGGGGGCAGCCACTGTTTCTCACATCGCAGTTAAAATTGATCTGATGTAACACGTTCACACCTGCACAGCAGTGACTGGAGAGACAATGATAAGACTGATAAGACAGTGCTGCCAACAGAAGTTTTAATATAACCGGAGTGTGGATAATTTTTGACTCACCCTCGTATTTGGGGTGGTCTGGCCTGAACAAGTTAGCAGTTGTTTAAAATCTTCTCCACTTGTAGAAGAAGTAATGGTTGATTTCCAGATGTTTGGAGATCTTTTAAAATCTCTTCTCAGACTTATAGGCATCTATAACCTTCTTTATGAAGGCCCCAGAGAATTATTTTGATCTAGGAATGGAGATAACAAATGTTTCAACAACAAAGAGCAGACCAAACTAAATGTCTGAGGTTTAAATAAGTCAGGTTCCTCCAGGATCTTCTATAACGATGTTCTAATCATTTGAACGTGATCTGGTGCACCTGCTTCTAATGTTAGGTATTTGAGGTAGTGATACATGGAGAGGTATATTTTTTCCACGTATGAAATTTGCATTATTGCTTATTTAAATTATACAATTGACTGCAAAATGTAAATGTGGCATAAGGTTTGTTATATAACCTTTACCTGTAGATACTGTTTAAATGAAGATGAAATCTTGGTACGTCCACATATCTTAAAAAAGTAAACACATGTCATGGAGTGTACTTACTATTTCACATGACTGTAGATGGCTAATGAGGCCATTCCTTGAGCTGCAGATCTTTATGACAGTAAGGGCAGGAGGTTCCGTTTGGGAGCCACCTACAAACAACTGGGTTTTCTTTCTTCTCACCATTGTTTATACGTCTCATCAGAAAAAGAGAGAGATGATTGGTCTCAAAGAACAAATACCTGATAATAAATTATGTGGGACATTCAATGGTTAGATTCACCAAACTGAGGTTTAACTGACACCTTGAGAATGTCTTTCTCTTGTAACCCCAGGTTCTCCAACCCAGGTTCCAATAGCGGTAGAAGAATTGCCTGAGGATACAAGAGTTGGGATTCTGATGCAGCCCCTCAAGTGGAGTTTGTTCTACATAATCCTGGCTTTAATGTTGATTAATGTTGCCTTTAGTTAAGATACTGGAATTAGAACATTGATCCTCCCAGTTTAATTTCCAGAAGCAGGACTGATGGGGTCTCAAGTTTTTTTTATTTGACAACACAAAATGATCCAAGTCTCACTGTCCTACAGGAGACTTGTTACACAAGTGGCTGTATAGACCATTAGCTTTATTTTCAATGTCCAAACACAGTCATTTGCTGGTGCAAAGCTGGACTGCCCTCTCAGTTGTCACCCTTTGGGCAGGGCTGTCTTACTGCAAGGGCACTCTGGGCAGTTGTCCGGGTGCCCCACGAGCATAGGGACCCCATGCTAATCTATGTATGTTATGACTTGCTGAGTGCTTGTACAGGTAGGGTCCCAGTGCACTGCTCTGCCTGGGGGCCTATAATTCTGTTAAGATGGCCCTGCCTTTGGGACAATTGCTCTCTAAATATCTGGAAAGTGATCAGTAACATGGAGGGTCTCGTGTAGAGTGCCTTCCACAGCTCAGTTAACAGGCCAAGAACATGTTAGTGAAGGAACTTAGTTTTCCTAGAGCTAAAGGACAGTCCTTTACTATGAATCTCTTCTCTAAAGCCTACATCTAAAGTCCTTTTTTTTGTTCTATGCGGAGAATGATGAGAGTTGATGATTATTACCTTTGTAACTTAACCACAGGGTAATTAAGGTTGTAGATCTTACCAAAAAAAGTAATATTCGATAGGGAATTCATAAGGAGAGTGATCAAAGATCATAATCACAATAACTCATTCCTATAATGCTGAATATCATTCGGTTGTGCTGGAACATATCGAGCGGGACCCACGCCCGCGGTTCAGTTAGACTCTCGTCACTCGCCGTAAGCAGCTTACCCACGTGATCAGCGACTGCTCACGTGATAGCAAAACGTCTCGGAAAGACGGACAGTGCATCATGGCGGACGCGTACGGTCAATTAATTTTGGGTTCCGGGCTGACTGTCCTTTCCCATCCGCTTATGTACATCAAAGTCCTCGTACAGGTAAGGATAGCAGATTGGCAGGGATTATCGCTTTCACTATAGTTTCAGACTTTTGTTCTATTTTTGTTCTCCTTTTTGCAAAACTGTTTTTACGTTTTGGCAAGTCCTAATGGGCTTAAAATTGGCTGCCGCTGGAGTCAAGCAATGACAGGTCTATAGTGACAGGTGACAAACATACGATCCAACACTCCGGAGGTAGTATAACTTTAATCGAGGGCAGTGTGATTCTTAGGTCAGTAATTTAGAATTTGAGTGGCATGTCATTAAAGCATGCCCGGAATCGATATAGTCGCATAAGACAGCTCCTCTTCCACTGACTTACGATTTTAACAATAGTAACGTTTTGGGCCGTGCAGAAACTCAAACGTCCCGCCAGTTAGACGCGGGCAAGCCGAGAGAGGCTCGAGCTTCACTGGTTTTAAAGAACAGGAGCGCAGCGCTCGGTGACAAATTCGGGCTGCTCTTCGCTTCTCTCGCTCTGAGTGTTAATACTTGGGGCTGTAAAACTCGTGTCTTATTGCCAGCCATGGCCAACCTTTCGAGTCAATGTCGAAAGGAGTGTTTAAGAGGACAAGTGATCAACGTAAAGTCCGGTATTGTCAGTCAAATGTCACAGCAGTGCCGTTTCGTGTCCATGGTTGCATATATCCCCCTCGGGGATTAACAAAGTATAATAATTCAAATCAGTTAGTCAGTCAGTCATTTTGAAACCCGCCTAGTCCTGAACAGTGTCGCGGGGGTCTGATGGAGCCTTTCCCAGCCAGCATAGGGCGCAAGGCAGGAACAAACGCTGGACAGGGCGCCAGTCCATTGCAGCGCAAACACAAACACGGGCCAGTTTAGGATCACCAGTTCCTTTATGTCTTTGGACTGTGGGAGGAACATTGAGCACCCGGAGGAAAGCCACGCAGACACGGGGAGAACATGCAATCAAATCAGAAATCCGTAAATCGGTATAAACGATACTATTAAACAGTCAGTTAGCCTATAATAAGCTGCCTCTTGAATCCCATTCTTGTAATGTCAGACGTTGCAAGATGTCACTTGAAAAGTCATAAGGATTGTAGTAGTAGACTATCTGGAAAGGTGGCATTTCATAGAGCTTTGCCGCTTTACAGTAAATGTGACAAACTAAAGGATGTTCTTGTACAAAGTAAGTAAAATAAAAAAGAAGGCTCCTTTTACACATCTTGAGATGTGGAGTCATCAAGTCCTTTTATGTTTGATTTCCATTTATATTAGGAAAGAGTTATGATTGCAGATAATCAGACATTTTTTGTAATTTTTTTTATTTTTGTAAGCCTTTCTAGGTTACAGAGAAAAATGCTTATTTTTATTCTATGAAATTTTGAGTGGAAAACTTTCAATAAAGCGTAACATGCATAAAATGTTTCAGTGCTCTGTGTACCACTGTTACATTTTTAATAATGGTGCAGGTCCCACACTTTTTGGCTCAGTGTAGCATTAAATGATAGTACAAGTTCTTTTTTTTTTTTTGTCTATTCTCCAAGAAACGCATGTTTACGGTGGTTATAGAGGATAATTTTTAGCAATGTACAGTAAATAATACAGTTTAATGTGTTTACACCGTGTTATAAAAATAGTAAAACATTAAGTGTTCTAACTTTGGGTTTTTATTAACAGTTTAAACTTTGAATTCTCATTACGGCGCATTATTATGTGTTTAATTAAGACATATTGTGTGATACTTGGCTCTACCTTGACATTTTGGCTACTGATTTTTGTATCATAGGTTGGACATGAGCCTCTCCCACCAAGCATAGGAAGAAACCTGTTTGGCCGGCAGGTTTACCAGCTGCCTGGTCTCTTTTCATATGGTAAGAAAAGTTAAATTGCATGAGCTGGTAGTTTTAAAGTGTTTATAACATGTTATAACAAAATGCAGATTTTACTTCTTTTTTTTTAGTAAACAGAGAAAAAAATGTAAAATAGCTGTTTATGTAAATGTTTGTCATTTGTAAAGAGTTTCTAGGAGTTTCATTTGCAGAGCTCCTAATTAATTTCTAAGACCAATATACAGTATTTATTTTAGAACTACAGTTAAACCAAGAAGAGGTAATGTAGTTAGTGGTTTTGGTTTGTTGGTCTTTTTGCTGTTCACTTCATCATAAATAAATGTCTGCAGGGCTTTGGACTTCAAACCCTGAGGCTGTTGGTTCAAATCCCGCTGATGACACTGTGTGACCCTGAGCAAGTCACATGACCTGCCTGTGCTCCAACTGGAAAGCCAAAAGAAATGTAACCAATAGGATCATAAATGCTGTAAGACGCTTTGGATAAACATGACTACCAATTAATAAGTAATAATAATATAACCTTTTATGTTTCAGGAGAATGGCAGTTGACATACAGTTTTTATTAAATGTAAAGTGTTTAATTCTGGGCTTAGGCAGCACAACACATCCTTTTGCTATTTATAAAGATGGATTCTTTGCTGCATTTTAAAAAGGCCAGTTTTACGGCCCTTTTGTTGAGTGTTGCCTGACTGTTCTGGTATGTGCTTGTCCAGCGTAATGCTTTTTGTTGCTTTCTGATTTCATTAGCACTTATACTAACAGACTGATAAAGTAATACGTGTGCAGTGTTTAAAAACAATAAATACAAGAGATTTGGAAACTATCTGGAAGATTCTGTATACTTTTATCTTTGTAGAAAGAAATTTACAATTAGTGGTCATGTTTGAGTTAATTTGTGTGTTCAGTGCTTGTGGAGCTGAAAGGAAAATGTGTTATATTAAAGACTTTTGCATAGAAAGCTAATTGTATGAAATAGCAGACCTGCATACGCTAGAGTTTAAAAGTCTGGAATCAGCCAGTATCATTAATGTGATGTAAAAATGTAGCCAAGACATTACTGATGTTGAAAATGCCTCTTACTATTTGAAATGCTTGATTTATAGTTCACTCTTCATATATAATTGCAAGTCCTCATTTTTAGCAGCTGTTTCTCCTAATCTGAAGCTCCCTTATCTTATCCTTAATGAAATATAAATGTGATTTGGTTATTAGATAGGGCTGGGTGATAGGAAAATAAAATATTGTGATGATTTTTTTTTTTACCATATCAGTCAATATTGATAGTTATCACCATCTAATCAAGTCATCTGTGGTGGGCTGGCACCCTGCCCGGGATTTGTTCCTGCCTTGCGCCCTGTGCTGGCTGGGATTGGCTCCAGCAGACCCCCGTGACCCAGTGTTAGGATATAGTGGGTTGGACAATGACTGAGACTGACTGAATTCAAGTCATTATTTATTCATTCTGAGGCTTTTCTGTTAGAATTGCACATTAGAATCTAAAACTAAAAAATGACCACAAATTAAAGGGACTGCAAATGTGAACCAAATTTTAATCAATAAACAAACAAAAAAGCTACAATCTTTTTTCAGAAAAAAATGTTATGACTTTTCTACAGACAGAGCATGCTGTTTTAGAATATGACCGGAACTAATCCCAGATATACAGTACACGTTCAAGTTTAAAAACACAGAGAGAGAGTGTTTGGGCATCCCAAACTGAAAGACAGTCAAAAGTAAATAAAAGTAGCTTCTGGTATCATTTATTTTGAAGTGCAAACAAAAATGTGCTTTTCTAAGCAAAAATAACACAAAAATTGACTCTTGCCTAATACTGTCTCTTGCCTAATATTGTCAGTGCATGGAGTTTAAACGGGCATCTTCCTGCAAGTACTGCGCAAGGAAGACAAGTCTGTCTTCTGTTTCAGGCATTAACACTGCTCTGTTCAGAGGTTACAACATTACTTCCTGTGCTAACTGGTGGCAGGAACACACAAGTATCGCATTGCAAGCAGGCTTACTCAAGAAAATGCAGACAGTTGAGTTTGTTGCTGGGCTTTTTCAGTTACGTGTTCGCTGCTAGTTTCTGGGGACAGGTTTGTCATTGCTGGTGTTTGTGACTGTAAGCATTTGCATTCTGTATCTCCTATTGGATGGCAGCGCTTCATGTGGTAAAATACATTTGTAGTATTTCTAGTTTTTCTTGGCACATTTTTGGCAAAGTTTATAATGTAAACTAATGTCTAGCTCTGTTGTTTGTCAGACTTTAAATAGCCAAAAGATTTTGAGGCAGTTAAGCTGTTGTTTTCTTTACTGGTATGTAAAAATTCTTCTGAATGAATGCTCATCCCTTCCATGACCCCCATGCATCCAAAACAGTGTAATGTGGTTTGCTCCGCTATCTCAACCAACCATGCTGCAGTGTATAGTTAGTTTTTTCTCTTGTGAATATACTTTCAACTTCATTTCTGAAAATAAATGATACAATTATGTGTCCCAGGACTTTGTAATGCTGAACTCTAAAGTAAAACTTGTGATATTACATAACCCTGTAGTTTATCTTTCTTTTCCTCGGTCTGGATGTTTTCTTCAGCATGACATTCAGTATCAGAAGAAGATCACAGCAATAATTATATAAGCAAAGGTTTTGAATATTTAAGTGTACAAGGAAGTAATTTCTTTGCAACTTTCATGTATAATGAATATCTGCATGGTGAATAATTTATTACCTTTTTAAATGACCCATTATACATGGTACTATTGTAAATGGCGGGTGTTGTAGAGTTTAAGTAAAATATTAAGCATGTGATAAGCCTGAGCCAGAACTGTTTGAACTGTGGATAAAAAGAGAATAAATCTTAAATTAAGTAAGACTAAAAATCACCAAAAAAACATCCATCCATCCATCCATTTTCCAACCCGCTGAATCCAAACACAGGGTCACGGGGGTCTGCTGGAGCCAATCCCAGCCAACACAGGGCACAAGGCAGGAACCACCGCAGGACTCACACAAACACACCCACACACCAAGCACACACTAGGGCCAATTTAGAATCACCAATCCACCTAACCTGCATGTCTTTGGACTGTGGGAGGAAACCCACACAGACACGGGGAAAACATGCAAACTCCACGCAGGGAGGACCCGGGAAACGAACCCAGGTCCCCAGATCTCCCAACTGCGAGGCAGCAGCGTTACCCACTGCACCACCGTGCCGCCCACCAAAAAAACATATTACATGTTAATACTCGGCTTTCTAGAACAAAGTGTATCTATACACATACATGCATGTCTATTACAGAGAACAGTACTTTATAAAATATTGAAGTAAAATATTACATTTATAAAATATTGATAAAAATGAGTGAAAAATGAAAAAAACAATTACAGAAGGATTTTCTTCTATCTTACCAGCCTTGTAAGAATAGTGAAACATACATAAGCAAGTGTGGCACCACGATGAACAGGGGACATAAATGTGCATTGTCAACTCCTTATTTAGCATTAAAAAGTTTAAACACAACTCCACTTTTACGCAGGTATAATCTGCTTGCAGAGTATTTGCCTATGATGTCTACAGCAATTTTAGCGTTCTGACTTTTTTTTGAGATTCCTTTGCCATTCTAGTACTGCAGTGTTTTAAATCAATATTTTATATAACAATAATATTCGTTGTTTGCCTATTTACAGCTAAGTATATAGTGAAGATTGATGGGAAAAGAGGACTTTTCAAAGGCCTGTGCCCTAGACTGTGTGCTGGGACAATTGGAACAATAGTACATAGCAGAGTTCTACAGGTAGGCTGCAAATGTATGTTGCAGAACTACAAGTGAAATGATCATATTATACTTGCTATTCAATGCATAACCTTTTCGTTTTCAGGTTTAGACTTGAGGTTTCCTAACTGTTTTCAACACTGGTTATTCTTGTTTGTCATTTTTCATGTGGCCCATATTAGTGCATTATGCACTGTAAGCAATGTCTACACTTTGCTGTACCTGATAAAGTGAACTCTTATCTAGTTCTGAGTATTAATCCAAACGGCCTTCTTCAAGACAGTGTTTCACCTAGGTGCTGGAAACAGTTCTCCAAAGGTGCTGTTTTGAGATCTGGATAATGTGTGGGCCTTTGCTGTAAACTCAGTACTGCAACTGTCCTGCTCTTGGGATCTGCTTGACATGATTTATAAAAGTATTCATTTGAAAAAGGTATGGTGTGGCTTTAGTGGGTTCACCAGCAATACTTATGTATGGTGTGGCATTCATATGATGCCCATTTTAAATTAAGAGGCCTAATGTGAGCCAAGAAAACATTTCCTACACCATTATGGTATGACTCAGCTCTGTACCATTGACAAAAAGCAGGATATATCCATGCTATAAACTAAGTCTTGACTCTACCATCTGCAAGTTGCTGAAGAGCTCATTTGTCAGAAAAGGCAGGAAGTTTCCAATCTTCGTTCAACCTAGTCTGGTGTTTACATGCTTAGCATAGATTTCTGTACATCTCTACTTTAAAGAGTTGTTACCTGAGTATTTTAGCCTGCTTTATAGCATGAACAAGTCTGGCCATTCTCCTTTTAGCTGTTTTTTTTAACAAAGGTGTTTTTACTTGCAGAACTATGCCTTGTTGGATGTGTCCTCTTTACAGTGTATCACCATTTATGTAAATTAAAGAGATTTATGTTCATAAAAATACCAGGAAGACAGCTGTTTCAGAGGTGCTGGAACTAGCATGTCCTGCAATAATAACTCTTCAGTTATGAGGATTTTTCATTTTAATTACAGTGCATCTGGAAAGTATTCACAGCGCATCACTTTTTCCACATTTTGTTATGTTACAGCCTTATTCCAAAATGGATTAAATTCATTTTTTTCCTCAGAATTCTACACACAACACCCCATAATGACAAAGTGAAAAAATGTTTTCAGAAAGGCAAATTTATTAAAAATCAAAACTAAAATCTCTCATTCATGAAAGTATTCAGACCCTTAACTCAGCACCTTGCTCCTTTGGCAGCAATTACAGCTTTGTGATTTCTTGGGTAAGACTCTACAAGATTTGTACACCTGGATTTGTTCAGTTTACCCAATTCTTCTGGAAAGATCCTGTCATGCACCTTTAGATTGGATGGGAAACGTCTGTAAACTGCCATCTTCAGGTCTCTCTGCACTTGTTCAATGGGCTTTAAGTCACAGCTTTGGCTGGGTCATTCAAGGACAGTCAGAGACTTGTCCTAAAGCCACACCAGCATTGTCTTGGCCGTATTCTTTGGCTCATTGCCATGTTGTTTGGTGAACTGTTGTCCCAGTCTGAGGTTGTGGCCGCTATGAAGCAGGTTTTCTTCAAGGACCTCTCTCTAGTTGGCTGCATTCATCTTTCCTTCAATTCTGACCTGTCTCCCTGTCCCGGCCACTGAGAAGCACCTTCATATTTTGATGCTGCCATCACCATATTTCACGGTATGATAGTAGGCAGGTGATGAGTAATGTCTTGTTTTTGCCAGACATAGTGCTTAGAGCTCTGCCCAAAGAGTTCAGTGTTTGTCTGAGCAGACCAGAGCTTATGAGTCCAAGTGGGTTGTCATATGCTTTCTACTCAATAATGGCTTCCAGTTAGCCACTGTACCATAAACACCTGATTGATGGAGTGCTGCTGAAATGGTTGTCCTTTCAACAGGTTTTCCCATCTCAGGCAAGGACATCAGTAGATTGAGTGACCATTGAGTTCTTGCTCACCTCCTTGCCCAAGCACCTTCTTGTCTGGTTACTCAGTCATACCTTTCTCTGATCCATGCCTCACCACAGTTTGATCATTGAGGTCAACAGAGAGTCCTGGTTTATTTATTGACACACAGTGTGAAGTGGTGGGACTTTATATAAATATGTGTGTGTCTTTCTAATCTATGACCGATGAATTCTGTGTGCAACAGATGGACTCCAATCAAATTGTAGACACATCTCAAGGACGCTTAAAGCAAACAGGATACACCTGACCATACTTTGGAGTGGCACAGCAATGGGCTTATTAGAAAACTTACAGAAATGAGAGATTTCAGTTTTTGATTTTTAATTAATCTGTTTTCACTTCATCATTATTGATTAATGAGTGTAGATTGATTTGCAAAAATAGGAAATTTATCCATTTAAAGTTAAATCCACAACACAATGAAGTATGCAGAAAGAGAAGGGGTCTGAACACTTTCCGCATCCACTATGCTCAGAGCTAAAATGTTTGTTGGTGCTACTTTATTATAAAAGCCTAATCAAATAGTAGAAGTTGTAAGACTATGGGTTTTACAGAATTGTGCATAGATGTTAAGCTTCTGCTTGATCGCCATGTCTTTTTTGAATCACTGACCTAGGCACGTGACATCAAAAACTTCATACCAATTTCTTTTCTGAATTTTGAGTTTGAGGTTTCTAAACAGATAATTGTTTTCTCAATCTGGAACTTCTCATGTCACCATCTATTCAAGAAATGTATTTGTATAACATAGGAAAAAAAGCATGGAAAATGCATAGTTTGCACCAGGTCCAGATTTCAAGCTAAATCTTTGGTTAGTCTTTGCTTTTGTTGACGTCCATTTTAATGTTTTGCTGTAAATTTTATTACAGAAATACCAAGATGCTGAGAAACAAGAGGTAACTTTTTTTTTATTATTTTGTGTGAAATTTTAGTTAAGGGAATTATACTATTACAGATAATGGTTGCATATGTCTAGATTGTTTTAAGGTTAGTTACACTTTATTGAGAAGTACTTTTTTGCAAGTTTTTTTTTTTTTTTATGAAGTCTTATTTGGATGTAAGAAAGCATATTCTTAACTTCATAATTTCCTTTTTTGATGTTATCCTTCAAGAAATTATAGAGACAGTTCTTAGCTATCCTAAGAAGAAGAAATGAATCCTGTCAGGGTGTTGTTCTGTGTGTATGTGTGTGTGTCTCCTGCATGTAAAACCCCCTAACCCCCTCCAAAACTGAACCATGAAATACTCTCAATTACATTTTTTTATCTTATTTAAAATAACTGGCATTAAAATTTCAGTTGGATTGAAAAGTGGCTGATATTCTCTTCTCCTCACTAGGGCTGTGGAGTTGGTACAGAAAACTTTCAACTCTGACTTCTCAATATATGGTGCCTTCAACTCCCATGAGTCACATGACTTTACTTGAGTCCGACTCAAGGCTTAAATTTAGTGATTTGTGACTTCCTTGACAATGTTTAAAAAATAACTTGACTTAAGCTTGGTTATTCTTGACTTGTGACTTGAAGTGAACTTAAGATAAATGACTTACGAAGTCTTACGCTATAGCTCCACGGTTTTTATTTTTGTAATTGCTTTCCTTTAACTTGTATTCTGTTAATGTACTGTAAGAGAGCCATACCTGCACAAGGCTTAAGAACTAATCTGCTTGTTAGAGGGCAACAGCAATGGAGGTTTTCAGCACAGAATGGAATGGCTGTCTGCAAGATGTTAGGGTGACATTTTTTTTAATTGTTTTCTTTGAGAAAATCATATCTTAGATGTTATTAGATATATCACGTTATCATAATTAGATTAATTGCAGAGAGTAATGAAAATTTAAGCATTGTTTTTACTCTGATTTTTCTCAACCATGATTTGACTTGACTTGTGTGAATAAAACCTTGAAGGTCAGGACTTGAAATATGATGCATGTAACAGTAATAATAATAATACTTTGCATTTATATAGCGCTTTTCTCACTACTCAAAGCGTTCAGCAATTGCAGGTTAAGGGCCTTGCTCAAGGGCCCAACAGAGCAGAGTCCCTATTGGCATTTACGGGATTCGAACCGGCAACCTTCCAATTGCCAGTGCAGATCTGTAGCCTCAGAGCCACCACTCCGCTAAGCCAATGGAGAGATTTTTAGATGAATGGAATAATAAGACTGCTTTACTTGGAAGAATACTCCACCCAAAAATATTTGTTACTTACCCAGTGTTGGTTGTTATGACCCAAAAATATTTCAATTGCGTGGAGTATTCCATCTTTTAAGATATAAGCCTTAAGTTGGTTTCCTTCTACTATAATTTAAAAAAATAAAATAAAATAAAATAATGAGTACTCTCTTCATCATATTAAATTTTTTTCCATTGCATATCAGGTTTGTTTAAATATATCGTATGTGTATATTTTGTTTAATAAAGCACTAAATGAGAAATGCAATTTTTACACTTAAAGGCCAATAAAGCTATGCTTAGTTCCTGATCGAAAGGAAGGTGCCTCTTCCACTAAAATGTAAATGATCCACATTCTGTCTTTCCTTTATTTATTAATTTTTGGTGCCCTTTTTCCCCCCATGTAACAAAATTTACATTTTATTTATATAGATAATGTAAATTAAGAAATTACAATGATATAGTGTGTACCAAGGTTATTATAGTTAACGAAAACTAAAATCAAAACTGAAACTATTATTAAAAAAACATTTTCCTAAACTGAAATAAAATAATTAACAAAACCGAAATGAAAAACTAAACGAAACTATTAAAGTAGCTGGAAAGACTAACTGAAATAAAATAATAATTTACTAAAATATTTTTAGTTTTCATTTTTGAATGAATATTCTTGCCGTTAGTCTTTAACCTTGTAAGTTTTAACTCTAAAACAGAAAGTCATCCACCACAAGCCGTCCCCACATATATTCATCCAGTGAACGACAGCTGGTGATGGAGGGCGGCTGTTCACACAGGATTTGCGGAGACAGAACGAGCTGAGCGCGGGTGCATAAAGTGTGAGAGATACAAAGCGAATTGCGTGCCACCTTTCTTTGCGCTTGTTTTTGTCGGAGGGAGGAGGATGTTCTAAAATGGACACTGTACAATCGGAATGTGCTGGTCAACAAAAACTTTACCGTATAGACAGAAAAATCATGAGTGAGTAACGTTTCAGTTTATATCTCAGGTGACTGCTTCTTGTTGACTGCAATTCACCTGCCACTTCGCACAGGAGAAATCGTTTTTACTTTCTCATATACGAAGTATAGAGAAAGTATAGTAATCATGAAAAAATTTGACCTCGATATTTTGATGAATCTTGACGTTATAGACCACCCAGAGTCCAAAAATACTGTTTTTTAGAATTGTGTGTGCGTGCGCGCGTGTGTGTAAACACGATAACTCAAAAATGCAAGTAGATAGATGGATGAAATTCGGCATGTGGTTGTTACACCACAATTTGTAGATCTGTATTAACTTTTGGGCCAAATCTATCACTCAGAAGTGGTACTTTACCTAAAAACATACGATATTTGTTGATTTATGCAGTTGCAGAGTCCGATTTATTCAACATTACTTTTATAATAATTGTTCAATATATTATTAATTTGATTTGTTGGTGATGGTTCCTTAATGTACATAATATAAAAATATAATCATTGTCTTGCGGTTTACTCCTCAAATATCCATGCCTATATCTGAGTATACAAGAAAATCGAGCGGAGACCACTCCTGATTTTTGAAAATAAAACGGCACTGATCGAGAGACTGATTAGGTCAGCATACAAGATCAGCATATTGTTGCTGACCAATCACTTTTGCTTTAAAAACATCGTTTAACAACAAAGCAATACAAACGGAGAGTTTGACAAGTGATGAAAAACTAAACATACTAATGGGTTTTTGTATTTATTCTAGATTTATTGATTTATCTTTTTCAGTTCATATTCACAACTCAAAATACCTGATATTGTGAAAGTAATCCATTAGCAGAATTATATTTAAAAATTTGTCTTCCTTTTTTCAATGTTTTTCTCTCTCTTTCTCAAAATAGATAGTTGAAATATCATATTCTTTTTGTTCTTAACATTAGCCATATCATACATATTGCATACCAGGGAGTTTTCCTGCCTTATATTCAAACCTGCTGGGGTAGGCTCCAGGTTTCCTGTAATCCTGCTCTGGATAAACAGGTTTAGATAATGTATATATTGTTCTTAATCTCAGATGCTGTCTCTGTTGTTTTGTGCCTGTCCATATTCCTATTACTTGCTCTTGCCCCGCTCATTATGGGTTTACTGTTCTTATGGTAGGCTATTCAAGTCTCACTGCCCCTAATCTTCACACTACATGCTTGTTGTTCTTTGTTTCCCTCAATACAGCTAGGTGGGTCTGCACACTCATTCAAGTCTAAGAGCCCTGTTCTTCCTAAGCCCCTATGATTTTCATGAGAAAATATTTAAAAAATTATACAATTGTGTAAATTATTCATATTCAGTATCTAGTTTTGATTATGCTTGTTTTTATCAGACAAAAAACAAAACCAGATAGTAAACCATGTAGTGTAGTAAGCTTCCACTAACATCTATCTTACTAAACCACAGTTAAATTATGCACGGCGGACGCACCGAGGCGCATGCGCACTGCGGCCTTGGCACCCGCCCCAGAGTCCAGAGTCAAACGCATGAAAAACAATAACAGAAGTGCGTTGAAATGAACTGTCCCAGGACGCACCCACCCTCCATGATATTTCATCACGCACCGGCTTCCCCCCTGGGAATGGCCCATACTGCTTTCGCGTGTGTTGACAAATATTGCATTGGATTGGAACAGTGCACCCTAAGCCAAATCACCACCGCAAATGTGCCCAAATGTACGTCTTAATATCTAGATGACGCAGTATATCAACCACAGAGCTAATAATGAGAAACGTAGCTGAAGTCATAAACAATCACCCATTAGCAAACTCTATAAAAATGCTACATGAGGTTGAAAGAGAAGCCAATACAAAAGCAGAGGCGGACGGTGTGGCACCAACTACAATTGCCTTAGTGCTAATAAAGGACAAAGAACAGGATCCGAGACGATACAATGTTCCCATTGTTAATGAAGTGGCAATTGTGTTTCAAAGTGATGACGGTGAGCCTCCATTTCACCGTGATATTGTCATGCATTTACGTCCTGATGGAAACAAGGCGCCTACAACGCGCTTCTGAAACACCACAACCACGTGAGTCACAGCTCCAAAAAGAAACCGCTTTAGTAAAAATATGTTTATTTAATTAAATGACATTTCCCAGGACGCACCCACCCTCCATGAGGTGATTGCCATTCTTGGATTTGCGATTCTTTCGAGAATCGCGGGCTTGCTGGTTAAACTAATATCCAAATCTGTTAAGTGTACAGTTCTGTCTGATTGTGACACAAAACTAACTCTGTAGGTGCTCCATGCCATAATTACTAAAACTAAAACTGAAACTAATATATATAAATAAAATAGAAATGTTTTTGTGAAATAAAAAACTAAAACTAAAAATACACGATGAAGGAAAACTAAAACTAAACTGAATTTCCAAGTAAGGTCGTAAAAAAATATAGAAATAAAAACTAATATAAAAAGGCAAAACTATAATAACCTTTGGTGTGTACTATCCCTTTTCACAGTAAACAAATTGTATTTTATTTGATAGTCATTTTTGTACAATTTTTTTTTTTTTTTTTTAATAAAAAACCTTTTTTAATTTTGTAGAAAGTCTTTGTAAATGTTTTCTCAGCCTTTACACATTCTGGATTAAAAGAAATTATTTTACTTATAAATATTAATTATATGATTTAACCATATTGCTGCATTCTTCTCATTTAAAATGCAGATATTTTAATATTTCCTGTTCATTTGCATACATAAGACTGAATTTTATTTTCACTTTATAAAATTATATTCTCACTTGTTACTAATAAGTTAAAAATATAAACATTTAATATCCCAAACTGTTATGGTACAATTGAGCTAATATTATTAATTTATGAATAACTCGATGTGTTAGGAAAACAGGCACTGTATAGTTGCAGAGCCAGGTTTTCCGATGCCTGTGGCTAGAGTTTCCATGTGTAAAACATTCTTGAAAGTGGAGTAGAAGTAAAATGCTGGTCGACCTCTTTTAATTTTCTGCTAATAACTGTATTTGACTTTTTCTTGTAGGATATGGGGAGCTGTCTCAAAGAGGACCCACCCTCTTTCCAGCAAGTTGTAAAAGAGGTGAGAAATCTTTTTCCCCTATAGTGAGTTATGGAAAATAATTATATAGTTTTTACACACTTCATTATGTTGTAGGTTTAATTTTAAATTGATAAATTTGACATCTACATTCAATTACCCATAATGACATAGTTTAAGAAATGTTTTTCAGAAAGAATTGCAAATTTATAAAAATAAATCCCTAAAGTTTGTTTCAAATTCATTTGACAGCGGCTGGTTGTTTCAGTTTACAGTATTTATACTTATGTCTGCAGCTTTCCTTGCAGAAGCTTTCATGTCTTCTGTTGCAAAAGCCGATTGTTTGAATTTTGTGAAACAAATTCTGTAGAAAGGTAGAATGACTCCTTCTTACAGTTCTACTGCAAGTCCTCATTATAGATGTATAAATTAATCATTTTCTGAAGGCTCCATGCTCACATGGGACACATTCAAGTTTGGAATCACCATTGAAAATATTAAATAATTTTCCATTGTTGTTTTTGCTCTTGTTTGACTTATTTGTTTATATACACTGACAATAAAAATTATTAATCTCAATTGCAAGTTTTCACATTTTATTCTTAAAGAACATTTACTCACAGTGGGTTTAATTTCTCATTTTTGACATTGATCAACAGAAACAGACCCTTAAATGTCAAAGCAGATCTCTGCAAAGCAATCTAGTCTTAATTACAAATATAAAATGAAAAATAACTGATTACATAAGTATTCACCCCGTTCAGGCCATTATTTATTAGATGAACCTTTGGCCCCCATGACAGCTTTGAGTCTGTGTGCACAGGTCTGTGTCAGCTTTGCATGTTCTTCCCAGACTTCTTTGCAAAACTGCTCAAGCTCTGTCAGGTTGCATAGTGATTGTGATTGAACAGGCTTTTTGAAAGCCAGCCATGAATTCTCAATTGGATTGAGGTCTGGACACTGACTCGGCCACTCTATGACATGAACACTGTTGGTTTTAAAACCATTTTATTCTGTGCAGCTTTGGCTTACTCCCAGGGTGCAGGTTTCTTGCAGATTTCTTGAGTTTTTCCACTGGGACTTTCCTGCATATTGCTGCATTCATTATACCCTGTACCCTCACATGCCTTCCAGGGCCTGCTGCAGAGAAGCATCCCCACAACATGTTGCTGCCACCATTGTAATTCAAAGTCAGGGTGGTAAGGTTTTTTGATAGTGTGCAGTGTTTAATGTTATGGTCAAAAACCTCATTTTGGCCATTATCAGACCGTAAAACCTCCTTCCAGCTGACATCACAGATGCCCATGTTCCTTCTGGCAAACTCTAGCCAGGATGTCTTGTGCTTTTTAAATTTTATTTAAATAAAGGTCTTTTTTTTGCCAAAACACTGTAACTGGTGAAGCACCCAGGCAAGAGTTGTTGTCTGCACATTCTCTCCAATCTCTGCTGTGCTGTAACTTGTAACTCCTTCAATGTTATCATAAATCTGGCTTTCCTCATACTGGTGGTGGCAGCAGAGGCTTCCCTCACTGTCTCCTTTGTGCACATTTTTGTGGACAGCCTGTTTTTGGCAGATTTCCAGCTGTGTTGTACTCTTTCTATTAATGAGTGATTTAACTGGACTCCAGAGGATACTCTTTTGACTTGGATATTTTCTTGCCTCCATCCCCTGACTTGTACTTTTTCAATTACCTCTTCATGGAGTTGCTTGGATGTTCTTTTGCCTTCATTGTGTAGGTTAGTCCATGATACTGACCCCACCCCACTAGCTGGACCTTTCACGTGATCAGGTGATCTCCATTTAATTAATTATGTGGATTCTACAACAAGTTGGTTTCACCAGTAAATACTTGTGCAAATAATTTTGAGTTTTATATTTGTAATTAAAGGGCGGCATGGTGGCGCAGTGGGTAGCGCTGATGCCTCGCAGTAAGGAGACCTGGGTTCGCTACCCTGGTCCTCCCTGCGTGGAGTTTGCATGGGTTTCCTCCAGGTATTCCGGTTTCCTCCCACAGTCCAAAGACATGCAGGTTAGGTGCATTGGCGGTTCTAAATTGTCCCTAGTGTGTGTGTGTGTGTGTGTGTGCGTGCGTGCGTGCGTGCCCTGCAGTGCCCAGGGTTTGTTTCCTGCCTTGCGCCTTGTGTTGGTTGGGATTGGCTCCAGCAGACCTCCGTGGCCCTGTAGTTAGGATATAGCGGGTTGGATGATGGCAGGATAGTTGTAATTAACTTAGACCACTTTGCAGAGATCTGTTTTTACTTAAACATTAAAAAGTATTTTGCTGTTGATTGGTGTCAATAAAAACAAATTAATTCTGCTGTGATTCAATGTTGTGTATAAATATTAACACAGAATGCAATAGGTGAAAAGTAGGTATGGTTTAGGAAAAAATAATCATTTGATTTTAAATGAATATATGTCTATTACTACAAGCCATGGCAGCACTTAATCGCTGAAGAAACAGAATTGCAGAAGCAAAATAAGATATTGAGCATAATATAGCTTGGCGCTGAGGAGTTTCATAAGTCTGCCCACGACACTCGCTGTGAGCTGATCAGCAAACAAGAAACGTATTCTTACCTTGAGAAAATAGTACCAAGAATCTGTGGTACAATTTATTTTTTTTCAGTTTACTTTTTTGCCCCAAGTATATGTCAGAAATGCAGGAGGCATGTTTTCTTAAACTGAAACTTTTGTTACTTCAAAGTAGACGTATCCGGTATGTTTTTTTTTTTTTTATAATGGGTTCCTGGTACCCATAAGCTCTACTATAAAAGAGTGCAAGAGTGGACTTTATTTTTTAAAATTTATAAAATCTGGTTTGTAGCACAATTTCATATGACAAATCAATATATACTATGATTGTGAAGAAATAACTTTGAATTGAAAAATACAGAACTTTAAGCTGTGGTGGTCAATAATGTTCTTCAATCACAAACATGACTTCCACATTTTTCCTTTCTTTCCCCCCATAATAACCAAACTAATATCTATCAAACTAGTTTCAAACACATTAATAACAAAGAACCAAGCCAGTGAAAAAACATCTCTGCCATTATGATTAGTGAGTCTCACTACTTTACCTCAAAGTTGCTGTCCTCCTTACCATAAAAAAAATCTCAAAACATACAGTGTGCTCCATAATTTTTGGAGTACATTTTTCCCTGATTTACCCCTCTGCTCCACAGTTTAAAATTACAAATCAAACAATTCAGACGTGACTAAAGTGCACATTGCAGACTTTAAGGTATTTGCATACATTTCTGTCACACCATGTAGAAAATACCACTTTTTAATACATGGAAGTCTAAAAAAATGTTTGGCATGGAAATATCTTTTTACTTCTTTTTCCCTTTCCCTAATCTAAACTCTTTAGCCTTACTGCAGAGATGCCCTTCTTGCGGTGTAACATGGTGGTGGGTCCCCCAACTGGCAGTTTTAACTTTGCTTACAGACTAAAAGTAGCTGATGATTTTCAGATTGTTTTGTTGTCCACTATAATGTTACTTGGCCACTCGGATGTAGTAACCTTTTAATTACAGAGTGCAAACAGAATCTTTTTAAACACTTTATTTGGAAAATTACTTTTTAATTGTTTTGTTCATAATGTTAAGGTGTTAGTACTTTGTCTTTAACAGGGGTAATATGTGATTGATGATTGCTTTCTTTCCACAGACAACCAAAGAGATGGTGGCACGTTCTTGTGCCACATTTGTTACGCATCCGTTCCACGGTAAATGCTTCTTCTTTTCACAGTTTCCTCTTTGTGTGTCTCACTATGCATATGTCATTTAGTAAGTGGCATGCTTTGGGTTTGAGAAGTTAATTCAGAAAAAATGTTGAGATAGGCACTACATGCATAGCACAGAAATTTATAAAAGTATAGCCTAATAGTTTTGGCACAGGTATATTTTTTTTTTCAAAATCGGTGTTTATAGAAGTCAGTAGGTGGATTGGGAGAGCATGGGGGGGGTCATGAGGTCACTGGAAAGGGGTGTGTGGCACTCCCAATATCTATGCAAAAGGACAAAGGTCCAAGTCTTTAGAGTCCTGGTGCTTCCTGTCTTGCTATTTGGTTGCGAGACATGGATGCTATCCAGTGACCTGAGACGAAGACTGGACTCCTTTGGTACTGTGTCTCTTCGGAGAATACTTGGGTACCGCTGGGTTGACTTTGTGTTGAACAAGTAGTTGCTCATGGAGTCCCAAATGAGGCCCATTACCTACATTGTGAGGAAGCGTCGGTTATGGCACTACAGCCATGTGGCGTGATTCCTCAAGAGTGATCTGGCTCGCAGGATTTTCACAGTTGAGGACCCAAGCAGCTGGAACAGGCCAAGGGGACGCCCATGTAATGCTGCGGCAAATAGATTGTAATTTCTCATTTTTTATCTGGGGGTCCAGTCTGCCTGGGGGGTTGCCACCCGGGAATCCTGAGCTATTTCATTGTGTGGTGGGTATGGCAACACTTTGTACCAGTGCTTGCTCCCCAACCTGACCTGACCTAAGCTTTTTTTATAGAGTCGAATTGCATTCCGGTGAAGTGTAGTGTATTGTAGTATCAATATTGCATAATAATTTTGCATAATTTTTTTTTCTGTGGAATGACTAAACAGCTGAAAGACTAGAGGTATCATTCATCCTTTGCCTCAGCTGCTAAAGTGTATTCCTTAAGATCCTTAAAAATACAAGTTTCTTTGTGGTGACCTGGTACCACGGTCATTTTGATATATATGATTATAAGGTACTGTACATGCAGAATGACGTCTGGCAGCTAAACGGGTTACCACTCAATTATCTTTGTGACTCTGAGGATCCCAGTGGGGGTCCCTCTCTCAACTGGTTAGCAAAGACAGTGACCTACACCTTACCTTGCCATGATAGTCAAGTGTATGCTCCTGTTGTCATCCAGACATCTAGACATAACTATAGATAGAAAATAGAAAATGGTATTACTTTCCTCATATAACCCTTGAAATGTGTGGGTTAAGCACTGCTTTTCTAAAAAAGGAGAGTTGACCTGATTGGTACATAGTTCTACTTAAAAGAAGAAAAGTGAAGTGCACAAGGCAGAGAGGCCACAAACTAAATCAATGTACTCCTCAAGAGGAAACACATTTAAACTGATCGCTAACCTTACAAGATTACTGTTTGAAATCTCAAAGAACTATTCACAGAGATACAGTGATCTTGCAAGCTAAGCCATATTTAAAACATACAGTATTGTTAGTGTGGGTACTGTTTGTATATTCAAGCATTAACCATTGAGTTTAACAATGAAACGCCGGGTCCTTAATTGTGATTTCTGGATACAATGAGATATATAAAAGATGCAGTTATGTAGTCTGAATACGGCAAATCTGTAATACGATGACCTAGACTTTAAAAGTTATTGCACACTGGTCCCCATTGCAGAGAGAGACAGAGAGGTTTCACAAAATATTATATCTGTGGCTTTCTTACTTTCAACCTGATTTTAATTACAGACTCTTCGTCATCTAATTTAATTTGTGAAATTCACAGAAAATGTGTGACTTTTTTTATTTATGCTAGTAGGCTCTCGGCTGTATTTTCATACTTGTATACAACAGTAGAATGTCTAAAATTACGCTTCAGCATGTTCCTAGCCAGTCTTATTAATGTAATTCCCATACAAATCTTATTTGAAACTTTAGCAATAACCCTATGTCAGTGCCACATCCTTAGTCTAGTTGGCCATTCTCTATGCCAGTCAATGTTGACACAGGGGGTTCCATTTGACTTTGAAACAAGAGTTTCTTCATGAGAGGTTTGTTGTGTGAGCGTGTTGTGATTATGTTCTTCTTTTCGTAGTGATCACGTTACGATGCATGGTACAGTTTATTGGAAGGGAAGCCAAATACAGGTCAGTGGTTCAAAAGGAAGGGAACTAAATTGTTGTGATTACTTCAACAGATGGTCTGCTAACATTTTTCACCTTTTTTTCCTCATTTTAGCGGAGTGTTCGACTCTATTGTAACAATATACAGAGAAGAAGGAGTCTTCGGTTTTTTTGCGTGAGTTCAGTCACTTCAGTATTTTATGTTGAAAATTAGCGTACACTATTTGAACAAAACAGTCTCTTAATTTTTTGGCTGGTATAGAGAAAACCACTCTAATACTAGGCCTACATCAGAGAAACTGTGTTATGGTGCATCATACAAGTTTAATCACATCTTGCCAGTTGCTTTTATGAGCATCTACCAATGTAATAAGGTTTAAATTTTACCTTCTAGTGTTTTCTCAATTTACAGGGTACTCCTTCAGAAGAGAACATCATTATAGCAATATCTTGGTGTTTTGTAAAGTGCATTTTTTTTTCCTAAATGAAGACTTTCTTCATCATAGGAGGTTGTTTTGAGACAAAGTGCGGTTCAAAACAACCTCCTATGATGACTAAAAACTTTGGACGGCGTTTTCCCTTGCCCGGACGCGGGTCACCGGGGCCCCCCTCTGAGGCCAGGCCTGGAGGTTGGGCTTGATGGCGAGCGCCTGGTGGCCGGACTTGCACCCATGGGGCTCGGCCGGGCACAGCCCGAAGAGGCAACGTGGGTCCCCCTTCCCATGGGCTCACCACCTATGGGAAGGGCCAAGGAGATTGGGTGCAGTGTGAGTTGGGTGGTGGCCGAAGGCAGGGACCTTGGCGGTCCGATCCTCGGCTACAGAAGCTGGCTCTTGGGACGTGGAATGTCACCTCTCTGAAGGGGAAGGAGCCTGAGCTTGTGCGTGAGGTTGAGAGGTTCCGGCTAGATATAGTCGGGCTCACCTCGACGCACAGCTTGGATTCTGGAACCAATCTCCTTGAGAGGGGCTGGACTCTCTACCACTCTGGAGTTGCCCCCGGTGAGATGCGCTGAGCGGGTGTGGGCATACTTATTGCCCCCCGACTTGGAGCCTATACATTGGGGTTTACCCCGGTGGACAAGAGGGTAGCCTCCCTTCGCCTTCGGGTGGGGGGACGAGTCCTAACTGTTGTTTGTGCGTATGCACCGAACAGCAGTTCGGAGTACCCACCCTTTTTGGAATCCCTGGAGGGGGTGCTAGAGGGCATACCTTCTGGGGACTCCCTCGTACTGCTGGGAGACTTCAGTGCTCACGTGGGCAATGACAGTGAAACCTGGAAGGGCGTGATTGGGAGGAATGGCCCCCCCCGATCTGAACCCGAGTGGTGTTTTGTTATTGGACTTCTGTGCTCGTCACGGATTGTCCATAACGAACACCATGTTCAAGCATAGGGGTGTTCATATGTGCACTTGGCACCAGGACACCCTAGGCCTCAGTTCGATAATCGACTTTGTGGTCGTGTCGTCGAACTTGCGGCCACATGTCTTGGACACTCGGGTGAAGAGAGGGGCAGAGCTGTCAACTGATCACCACTTGGTGGTGAGTTGGCTTCGATGGTGGGGGAGGATGCCGGTCAGGCCTGGTAGGCCCAAACGTGTTGTGAGGGTCTGCTGGGAACGTCTGGCAGAGCCCCCTGTCAGAAGTAGCTTCAACTCCCACCTCCGGCAGAACTTTGACCATGTCCCGAGGGAGGTGGGGGACATTGAGTCCGAATGGGCCATGTTCCGTGCCTCTATTGTTGAGGCGGCTGACCGGAGCTGTGGCTGTAAGGTAGTCGGTGCCTGTCGTGGCGGCAATCCCCGAGCCCATTGGTGGACACCAGCGGTGAAGGATGCTGTCAAGCTGAAGAAGGAGTCCTACCAGTCCCTTTTGTCCTGTGGGACTCTGGAGGCAACTAATAGGTACCGGCAGGCCAAGCGGAATGCGGCTTCGGTGGTTGCTGAGGCAAAAACTCGGGCATGGGAGGAGTTCGGGGAGGCCATGGAGAACGACTTTCGGACTGCTTCGAGGAGATTCTGGTCCACCGTCCGGCGTCTCAGGAGGGGGAAGCAGTGCAGTGTCAACACTGTATATGGTGGGGATGGTGCGCTGCTGACCTCGACTCGGGACGTTGTGGGTCGGTGGGGGGAGTACTTCGAAGACCTCCTCAATCCCACTAACATGCCTTCCAATGAGGAAGCAGTGCCTGGGGACTCGGAGGTGGGCTCCCCCATCTCTGGGACTGAGGTCACCGAGGTGGTCAAAAAACTCCTTGGTGGCAGGGCCCCGGGGGTGGATGAGATACGCCCAGAGTTCCTCAAGGCTCTGGATGTTGTAGGGCTGTCTTGGTTGACACGTCTCTGCAACATCGCATGGACATCAGGGACAGTGCCTCTGGATTGGCAGACCGGGGTGGTGCTCCCCCTCTTTAAGAAAGGGGACCGGAGGGTGTGTTCCAACTACAGAGGGATCACACTCCTCAGCCTCCCTGGAAAAGTCTGTTCGGGGGTTCTGGAGAGGAGGGTCCGTCGAGTAGTCAAACCTCGGATTCAGGAGGAACAGTGTGGTTTTCGTCCAGTGAACCAGCTCTACACCCTTAGCAGAGTCCTGGAGGGTGAATGGGAGTTCGCCCAACCAGTCTACATGTGTTTTGTGGACTTGGAAAAGACGTTCAACCGTGTCCCATGGGGGATCCTGTAGGGGGTGCTCCGGGAGTATGGGGTACCGGACCCCCTGATAAGGCTGTTCGGTCCCTGTACAACCAGTGTCAGAGCTTGGTCCGCATTGCCGGCAGTAAGTCGAACCTGTTTCCAGTGAAAGTTGGACTCCGCCAGGGCTGCCCTTTGTCACCGATTCTGTTGATAACTTTTATGGACAGAATTTCTAGGCGCAGCCAGGGTGTTGAAGGGGTCCGGTTTGGTAGACTCAGGATTGGGTCACTGCTTTTTGCAGATGATGTTGTCCTGTTTGCTTCATCAGGCCGTGATCTTCAGCTCTCTCTGGATCGGTTCGCAGCTGAGTGTGAAGCGGCTGGGATGGGAATCAGCACCTCCAAATCCGAGACCATGGTCCTCAGCCGGAAAAGGGTGGAGTGCCCTCTCAGGGTTGGGAGTGAGATCCTGCCTCAAGTGGAGGAGTTCAAGTATCTCGGGGTCTTGTTCACGAGTGAGGGAAGAATGGAGCGTGAGATCGACAGGCGGATTGGTGCGGCGTCCGCAGTGATGCGGGCTCTGCATCGGTCTGTCGTGGTGAAAAAGGAGCTGAGCCGTAAGGCAAAGCTCTCAATTTACCAGTCGATCTATGTTCCTGCCCTCACCTATGGTCATGAGCTGTGGGTAGTGACCGAAAGAACGAGATCGTGAATACAAGCGGCTGAAATGAGTTTCCTCCACAGGGTGTCTGGGCTCTCCCTTAAAGATAGGGTGAGAAGCTCAGTCATCCGGGAGGGGCTCAGAGTAGAGCCGCTGCTCCTCCGCATCGAGAGGATTCAGATGAGGTGGCTCGGGTATCTGATTAGGATGCCTCCTGGACGCCTCCCTGGTGAGGTGTTCCAGGCACGTCCAACCGGGAGGAGGCCCCGGGGAAGACCCAGGACACGCTGGAGGGACTATGTCTCCCGGCTGGCCCGGGGAACGCCTTGGGATTCTCCCGGAAGAGCTAGAAGAAGTGGCCGGGGAGAGGGAATTCTGGGCATCTCTGCTCAAGGTGCTGCCCCCGCGACCCAACCTCGGATAAGCAGAAGAAAATGGATGGATGGAAGACTTTCTTACCCCTGAAGAAAAAAGCTTTTGTTAAACCATGTATTTTAACCTAATAAAATATGTAAGGATTCTGACTATAGAAAAGAGATTATTTTACCTTTTATATCATATAGGAAAAGTGTAAAGGTTATTCACACTCTGAAAAGAAAGAAGGTAAAAGATGAAGGCTATACAGCTGAAACATTGCGTGTCTTTCTTTCCAGTGTGAGAATAACCCTTTAATTTTTTGCTTTTGCAGGTTGCATGCTGATGCAGGCCTTCACTAACCTTATACCGTATGTTTGGGGTGGCACAGTGCCAGTCGCTACTGTTTCTAAGCTCCAGAGTCCTGGCTTCCAGGTGCTGGGCCCTTTGTCAACAGATTCTGCACATTCTCCTTGTATGTCCACCCCCGAGATGTGCATTTTAAGTTATTCAGCATTTCTTTTTGGTATTTGGTACACTGTATTAATCCCTGAGGAGAAATTGCCTTTTTGCATGACCTTTGGAGGTCCAAGTGCAGTGTCAGCCATTGTACGGTTCCCCTGGAGCAATTTTCACGTTAAGGGCCTAGCACAAGGGCCCAACAGAGTAGGATCTCTCCTAGCAGTAATGGGAATTGAACCTACATCCTTCCAGATACCAGTGCAGATCCTTTAGCCTCCGAGGCACCACAGCACAATTGAAGCAGTTTGAGTTTGCCGTGCGGTGGACGGGAGCAGCCCAGTCCTGATGTGGTACCTGTCCAGTGTTGTCAGGATAGGCAAGGACTCCCAATGACCCTATGAGGAATAGGTGGAGTATGTCTCTGATAGGTATCGTTTTTTTTTTTTTTTTTTTAATATTTGCATAATTTTTTTGAGCATTAAAAACTAAGTAATTGTAGTTTTGAACCCTAAAATAATTTCATTCTCATTCTTTCTGTCATTTGGGGTTATAATTGATTCATCTGCTGTTGATGTACTATTTATGATGATATGTTAAAAAACAAAAATGTCTTAACATTTCTCTGAATCTTAAATTGATTTCTGAATTCCTTGCATATTCACAGATGTTACCGTTTGTGTCAGTCCATCACAACAGACTGTGTTTCGATATTCTCAGGGATTTTTTTTCCCTCTGGCTTTAACATTTCTGTCTCGCAGTAGAAATCTTTACTTGTCTCCAGTCCACATATCTGTAGGTCTGTCATCCATGTGTGTCTCTCTGTCTCTTGCAGTGGTTTGATTCCTCGCCTCCTAGGTGATATTATTTCTCTTTGGCTCTGCAATGTCTTGGCACATCTCATTAACACATATGCAATAGACAATACTGTGAGTATTTTTTTCTATAATGTCATTGTTACAGAAAGCTGGAAACTTTTATTATTGATCTGAGTTTTTTTAAACTACTGGTGGGGTTCTGCTAATTTTACAGAATCAGAGATTTTCATCTGCATTGTTGCAGCTAATTTTCCTCCAGGTGTTGTATCAGTCTTAGGCTACTTAGTAATAATAATAATACTTTATATAGCGCTTTTGAAAACTCCATGAAGGAAGGACATGGCAAACCCATGCTCTCCTTACTGTGAGGCAGCAGATTTCTACGTAGCAAATGCAAGTGACGAACAAAGTGTGGTCATACGATAAACATTCTGTTTCTCTTTCTTAAATTTAACTTTTAGTATTAAAGTTGTAAGCTTATTACCATTCTATTTTTGTGTTGTGAACTATGCCATTTACTCAAATCCTAAATTAAAATAAGAGAGATGCTTATGTTGCTTCCATAAAAAATCATGTGGATTCATTCATTTCTGTGCTGAATGATTGGTATGGTTTTGAATCTTAAGAGTTCAACAAGCCATTGCTTAACTTAGTTCTTCGTCAGGATATATTTACTGCCTTTTACATGTGCAGTTACACACAATATGAGTTAAAATGGACTAGGATTTGCACTGCAAAAGGGTTGCACAAGCTGGGCTGAAGCACTAGAACAGATCAGGTGGTAGAACTGATGCAATTTTCCTGGCTTCTGTCTTCACCTGTAAGTTCATGTTATTAAAGGCTACCTTTCTGTGTCAATGCAGATGTCTCATACAGGAGAAATTAAGAGCTGCTCTCAAGCCATCACTGGGGTAAGTGCATCTGAGTGTCACTTTGCATATAAGCACAGAAATAATGGGCTATATGCACACGTTAATGCTGACGTACTTCCGGTGAATTCCCAGCCAGCTCAGTCACTTCCATTGTCCATGCTGCAGTTGTGGTTTTTGTTTAGTGTCGAGAATGTCAGAGAAAAAGAAGTTTAAGTTTCAGTGTACAGATAGCGCTACAGCTTAACGTTAATGTGTACCTTTATGTCATCCTTCCAGTAAGTGTTCATACATTTCAAACCATTGTGAAAACCTGATCTAAATGGATCGTCACTATCCAGAAAGAGAGCTTTACAGTTGGTCATCATACCCAAGTTTGTAGCTGGCGTATTTAAAAAAAAAAAAAAAAAAAAAAGGATTTTCATGGACCAGGGTCTGAGATAGGGTGGTGACTGTTGAAGGAAGGAGAGGTTCCTGCGTCGTTTGAGTTGAATAATTTCTCTGTTCCACATGCAAGACTGTGGATTTGGGAGAAGAAAAAGCGACTGATGGAGGGTGACACACTGGGCGAGGAGGAGGATCCAGCAGTTGTTGATGGAAACATGACTCTCAGAGAGGACATCCTCCAGCTGACAAAACAAATGGAGACCCTTACAATGAAGTAGTGGTTTGGCATTCACCGTTTTGTTGGCTCAGACAAGAGACATTCACTTTTTTAATAAGGTACGATGTCTCTTGTAGCATCAGCACCAAGAACCACATAGGATGGATTCTCTGCTCTTTACACACCTCTTTGAAGTAGCTTGCTGTCTTTAAAAGGACTAGTTGGAAAAGCACGCGCAAATGTGCGGAGTTACCGTTTTTTAGACGTGCTCCTGTTATTGATGATGTAATGCTAGCTCATTGTTTTGGTGAATCATCCCTGGCTGATGCAGCTTGTCCAGCGCAGTTGCACTATTAAGCTTACATACATATTCATTCACCTGTCCCTGAATAAAGTTTTTAATGACTAATTATTGAAATTCTGTTTTTTTTTAAAGAAGCCTAATGTAATCCTATTTGTTCCATGTACGTTCATAGTAGACACAAGTACTTAATACGTCCGGATTTTACCTTCATAATTGTGGATGTAGCCTGAAATATATAGTTTGAAGCCCTTCTCCTTTTTAGCTCTTGACATTTTGGTACAATGTTTGAATAATGCAAATTATGTCATTTACCATAGGTTTGGGCACATCTTGAAGCAATTGGGTGAAAAACACCATAGTTAGTCCATTTTGATATCAGTGCCGGAAGTGTAGTAGCTGGCTAACGCGGAAAGCAGAGGAGAGTGTGCATATAGCCAATTCTCACATGTATTTTTTAAAAATAAATGTGAATCAACTGCTTCTCTTTTGTTTTCTGTCTAGTTTCTAGCCAGTATGCTGACGTACCCTTTTGTACTTGTTTCAAACCTCATGGCTGTCAACAACTGTGGGTAAGTTTCTTGTACACGGACATCAGAAAGAAGGGCAGATAATCTGCTAGCCACGCCGAATGGTATACTGATGACAAGTTTACATGACCTTGTTCACAAAAGGCTTCTAATCCCTTGGCTGTAGGACTCCCACATGTGGCTCCTCTGGGTCAAAAGAGTGTGTTTGTTTTTTTGTAATATTCATTAAACAAGAATGTTTACCTCTGAGTAATGCAGCACATAGAGGTTTTTGTTTCTTTGGGACAGAGGGTTGCAAAAGTGTGAGGTTGTGATTTTTTTAAATTGTTCAGCACTATATTATTTTCATTGTCAGCATCAGAACTTGTGAAAAGATCGTAGGCTGTAAGTTACCTCCCATTCAAGTCCTGCATGAGTCCAGGGTATTGAAGTGGGCCACAAAGATCATAGCTGATCCTACTCACCCAGGGCATCATCACCTGTTCTAGAGATGTCCGTCCTGCAAACGCAATCAAAAAGTCCAAGCTAAAACAATACGTTTTTCCCCCCCAAGTGCAGTTATTCTGACTAATCTGGTTTGAACTTTGACTCTGTATTTATGTATACCTGCACTCTAGACCACCTGGACATTTTAGTCCTACTTTATCTCTTTATTGTTTCTATTGCCCATGTATGCTGCATCATATTTTATCATTTTACATTTATCTTTTCTGTTCTGTGTTACACCATTTGTACCTGACCAATAAAGTGAATTCTGATTCTGACCATGAGCATACTAAGGCATTTTTCTTAGCAGGTTATGTTTATTTTACGACTATGTAACAATGCTCCTTTTGCTTTGTTTCGTATTTAGACTTGCTGGCGGCCTCCCACCATATGCCCCTGTTTACAAGAATTGGCTGGATTGTTGGAGCACCCTTAATAGAGAGGTAACTGCTCGCCAGTCCGGGGAATCCCTTTAAATCATAAGTAGCCCCAGTCTGAAGGGGTCTTTTCTTGTATATAGTAATGCTCTTAATCTCTTTATTACTGGATAATCAATTTATTGTAGTAGGTGTTTGTGTTACATTTTTATTATGATGTGTAAAGTGTGCTTTCTATTAACCTTTAGCTATTCTGATTTACACTTTTGAGAGAGAAGCACTGGCCTAAGAGCTGTTTTCATTGAGGGCTCAAAATTGCAGGATTTTAAACTGGTTTCTTTGTTAGGAAAACACATGGATAAAAATGGTCTCTTTCAGTCCAAAATTAGATTTATGTTTACCTTTTGCAGCCATAAATGGCCCAAACAGTTAAAGCGGAGACAAGCTGATTTAATAGACCAGTAGTACCGGTAGATAAACAGAAAAGCTGGCTGACTGAGTACCTTCTCATCATGTGATGTAAACAAAAGATCAGGGTACATGGTATAATAAAACTTTTGGGCATTCTGTTTAAAGTGCAGAATTTTTGATGAAACTTACTGTAGGATGTTCTGTGCCTGCCAACTCAAAACACAATTTCATCAAGCATTTTGTTTAATAAGGACATAAGAAATGTGACAAAAGAAATGAGACCATTCACCAAAAATCCAGAAAAAATGTATTACATAAAAGTTACAAATTGATTTGCATGCCATTGAGTGAAATACGTATTTGATCCCCTACAACCCAACCAGAATGCTTGCTCCCACAGATTGGCTGTGTGCCCATGTGACACACAGATTACAATCAATCAATCAATTACAGATACTCCTGATCTCCACTCGTTACATGTACAGGCCTGTCTTAAGTTTGCCAGTGAGCCTCTGAATCTTCCGGGCCTGTTCAGGTGCCTTCTTGAGCAGGGGGACCTTGCAGGCGCAGCAAGATGTCAATCCATTACGCCATGGTGTGTTACCAATGGTGTTCTTGGTGACTGTGGTCCCAACTGTCTTCAGATCATTAACAAGCTCCTCCTGTGTAGTTCTGGGCTGATCCCTCACCTTTCTCATGATCATTCTCACCCCATGAGGTAAGATCTTGCATGGAGCTCCAGACTGAGGATGATTGATGGTCATTTTATATTTCTTCCACTTCTGAATAATCGCACCAACATTTGTCACCTTCTCACCAAGCTTCTTGCTGATGGTCTTGTAGCCCATTCCAGCCTTGTGCAGGTCTACCCTGATGTCCTTTGACAGCTCTTTGGTGTTGCACATGGTGGTGGAGAGGTTGGAATGGAAGAAAATGATTCTGTGGTCAGGTGTGCTTTATACACACAACAAGTTGAGATCAGGAGAATCTGTGATTGATTGATTGAGCAATTGATTGATTGATTGATTGTAATCTGTGTGCCACATGGGCACCCTGACAATCTGTGGGAGCCAGCATTCTGGCTGGGTTTTAAGGGAAGCAAATACTTATTTCACTTAATGACATGGAAATCAATTAATAACTTTGTAATGTGTTTTTTTCTGGATTTTTGGCTGATATTCTGTCTCCCTCCATTAAAATGAAACTACCATAAAAATTAGAAACTGTTCATTTCTTTGTAAGAGAGCAAACATACAAATTCAGCAGGGGATCAAATACTTGTTTTCCCCCCACTGTATATTCCAAAAAGAGGAGACTACACAGTGTGTAAAAGAGGAGGCTGGGCTTTTTTATTTCTCTTTGACAAGGTTACCAATTCATGGTCAGTACTGTCACATGTACAGGGCCCACTGAAGTTACCTGTCACCATCACCTTTATTTTGTTTCTGTAACTTTCATGGAGTCAGGTCGTTGCTTGCCCTGTTTCTGTAATTACCAGCCACTTAATTAGATTCTCCTTTGTGTTTTTTCTTTTTTTTCCCTTTTTCTCCCAGGGCAATATGAGCCGTGGAAACAGTTTATTTTTCCGGAAAATGCCTGCTGGGAAGAAGTATGCAGCAGACCAGAAGCGTTTTTTTTAAACACCTGTGCAAATGAATAAAGTGTAATTATTATAATTATTAAAAATGGATGAATGAATGGAAAATGTTTCTTTGTATGCATTTGTTTACAATCATGTATTCAATTTTTTTAAAACCAAACTGTCAAATCTTGGAAGCAGTAAACACATTTATGCATTATTTTATGAAGGAGTGGCTTGCTTTGATTAAAAGTATTATTAATTTTATTATTTTGTGCTTGGAAATTGATTTCTCTCCAATGGTATTTTGGTGGTTTGCCGTAGAGAACAAGATCATACATGGGATAAGTCTTGACATTCATTTAAAAAATTGCAGTACTTCCTGTAGTATCTCAGTTAATAGGCATCTTGTGTTGTGCTCTAAATATTTAATGAACGTTGGTAGAAGGTGTTAGACAAAGTGTCAGTGAGAGGCCTTCTCTGTTTCAGGGAAAGTGACACCATGACATTCTTGTGGACTTGTATTTGCAGCTTTCTGTTTATTTGAATGTTTTGTGACTAACAGCCATGATATATACATTCATGGGGAAACAGCATCAGGCTCTTTCTATTTTGACAGCAGTCTGCACATTATCCAGATGAGCACTTGTCATGAATGCTCTCCCAATGTACACCTCTACGTGCCCTTTGTTGGGGGGGACGGGACTCGGAACAAATTTGCTTTAATATCTTTAGGAAGTTCTATTCTAACTATCAGCCAAAATGTTTCAGGATACAATGTTTTTTTAACATTGCTTAGTTTTTGCAAGCACAGTTTGTAATATTCTTATTTATGGTAATCAACGTAATCTCAAAAAATGCTTTGAGCATTATGCCCTATGTAAAATAGGAAAATATATAGCAAAATGTAATTTCAAGTTCTTAAAAGATTATAAGAAAAATTATTATCTTTTACAAAATGCGTTTTGATGTGTTGTTATATAGCTGCTTTTTGGGCAAGAATGGATGTAAGTGTGTCCTGTGATGAGCCAGCTTCCCAGTCAGGATGGTATCTGCCCTGTTTCCACATGGGTAACCACTTGCTCTGTGCCACCCTCAGCTGGACAAAAGTATGTAATGGACAGAAGGTGAGTCGTGATTCCTCCCTACACTGGAATGACTGAGCTTTTGGCAACAGTTTCAGGAGAATACGAGCTATGCTACCTGTCAAAGATGGGCTGAAATCTAAGTAAGCAATACAGACCTTAGCGTTAAAGTTTGCAGTACACCATCTATCAGAATGTATTTTGCAATGCATGTAGTAATAAAATGGATTGCATTTGTCATTCCAGAAGATGGTGCATCACAAACATTTATAGAAAAAAAAAAGTGCATTGCTGCAAATTTTTGTGATGTGTCATCTGTTGGAATAAAAAATGCAGTGCATATGTCTCTGTTGAGGGGGCACAGTGGTAATGCTGCAGCCTCTTGGTAAGGACACCCGGGTTTGTACCCCCGGTCCTGCCTGTGTGGAATTTGCATGTTCTCCCTGTGTCCCCATGGGTTTCTTTTGGTTCCTCTGGTGTCTTTTCACTGTCCAAAGACATGCATGTTAGCTGAATTGGCTATGCTCAGTTTGGCCCTGATGTGGGTTTGTATGTCTGCCATGTGATGGACTTGTGCCCGGTCCAGGTCTTGTTCCAGCCTTGCGCGCTATGCTAGCTGGGATAGAGTCCAGCACTAACAATGACCCTGATCTGGATTAAGCAGGTTAGAAAATGACATATCCCTGTTTCATACCATTTGGTACAGGATTCATAAAGCAGTGTTAATGTTTGTGATGCATCATCTATTGGAATGACAAATACAATGCATTTTAGTACTATAAACACTTGTCATGTGCCATCTGTTGGAATGAGAGACATAGCTACCGGATGGACACACAGACGCTAATCCTTATGTTAAGGTAGATAAAGATCATGTTTTACTTCAGCAAAATGTCTTTCACCGTGCCACCAGCCATTATCTTAAGTACTGTTGTATTTCTGTAACTTGTATTGGGTTCTGGATGCACAAAGGCATCCGCTAAAGTGAAATCAACATCCTGCAGTTTCCGCACCTTTTATTGTCAATCAAGTTGCCTCTATTAATGCGGACTATAGGCACAAACATTACAATAAGTTTTGTGGTACAATGTTGCATAGAAAACATTCACCTTCTGAAATAGGACTAGAGTGTCCGCACACAGGTTCACACCACAATCCATATCAAAATCGAGTCAAGAACTGGATTGCAATTTTCTTTTATTTGTTATTGCTGGTTGCACTATACTGGAAAAATGTAATGTCTCACAAATGCCAAAAAATAGGAATAGGATCAACCTAACTTGCCAGTTAAACTGAGAAGCATCCATCTCATTATTTACTTGGTGGGACCAAACTAATCCACGATCACCTGCCATCATTCAGTGATGTCTTGGCATTGGCTCTTTATGGTAACTGCTCTGTGTAAATATAAAAGCCAGGATACTTGGTGCAGAAATCCTTTAATGTACTGTGCCTTGCAGAAGTATTCAGTCCCCTTCAATCTACCATTCTCTGAATTTTAAAAGATGCATACACATATCACATTAATAAATAATAATAATCGATAACCTAAGTGTTCTGACAGTTTGTTTTTAAAGCCAAAGGAAAAATTGATCAAAAATTCATTTCTAAAAAATTCAAACTACTACTTGTGCAGGTATTCAATCCCTTTAATACCACTAAAGCCTAAATGACAAAAGTGCTCTCAACCAAGAGATATTTGCTTGTCATTAAGGCCTAACTGAATGATTAGCTTCTACCAGTGAGCATGCTGAATAAAGGTCATATTTTCTGGATATAAAAATCACTCTGTGTAGGGTCATTAGCACAATGTGAACCTACTGTGAAAATGAAGCCTCGAGAGCAGACCACAGAAGAGACATACTGATACAAATATATAACAAAGAAAATATCCAAGTGTTTGGATGTCCCAATGAGCACTAACAGATACATCACATTGTGTAAAGATGGCTGTCTAATAAGACGTAGTGCCCAAGTAAGATGTACTGTAGACTGGTAAGGGATACAGCGAAGAAGCCAGCCATCACTTTGAAGGAATTTCAGAAGCCAGTTGCTGAAACTGGAGTACATGTGCACACAACCACAATTTCAAGAGCTCTCTGTAACAATGGCCTGTTTGAGTGGGTGGTAAGAAAGAGGCTAATTATCAGGAATATCCATAAAAAAAAAACTACGTCTGCAGTTTTCCACAGTGCATAAGAAGGAGCTCAGCTAGAATGTGGGAAATTAGGGTTTTGTGGTTGTAACAAACCAACATGGAGCTTTGTAGCTGTGCCACATAAATGGTTCATGTAAAGTTTGTTTCCTGTTGTTTGTTGTCCAATATAATCAGGGCTATTTTGTTTAAGAAGGAAATAGTGGGATGCTGTGGGGCTTTGTGGGTATTGTAGTTTAGTATGCTTGCTGATTAGTTATCTTATATAAATCTTTAGGGATGGGATACTAGGAGACCCTTTTTTCCTTCAACCTTTCAATGTATTTCATTTCCAATAATAATAAGAATTCCCAGAGAAGCCACAGAACAGACTTCATAGCCAAGGTGTTGGTTCTGCAGCATCATTTGAAGGACAGTGGAGTACAGTTTCAAAGTCGCCTGTTTAATGTTGCTCATCCTTTGGAGAAGACGCGCCTCCAAAACTTTCATACACTTCTTATTTCATTAGGACACTGTGCTTGTAAGAGGATAACTTGCCACCATCCATCCATTCATAAGCTTTATTCATTTATCTGCCATTCCGGACTTGTTTGGGACCCTGCAGTTCGTGTTTGTCTATACCTTGATCATTTGTGGGGTGTTTTGTAAATATTTTCTGTTCTATGTAATAATACAGTCAGGTTTAAGAAGGTTTTTCTTGTGTATTATTTGATTTATTTGAACAGGAGGTTGACTGATAAGAATACAATACAGTACCAGATTAATGTTGGCCTTCAAACTTCATCATTTTATATTATTATATCTGGGCCAGCTTTCAGTGCTTCTAGAATTCTGAGTTCTGTTCCAGCCCCTCCCTCTAAAAACACTATCTCTACCGTGACGTCTGGTGGTGGCAGCACAATGCTGTGAGGATGCTCTTCATCTGCAGGGACAGAGAATCTTATTAAGGCTGATGGAAGAATGAATAGAACTACATACAGGGAAATACTAAAAGAGAATCTGTTCAACTCAGATGACAAAGTGGCCTGGAAAAAGATTCACCTTCCAGCAAGACAAGGATCCCAAAGCCAAGGCAACACTGGAGTGGCTAAAGGACAAGAAAACAAAACAAATATGAGATGTCCAACAATGGCTTAGATAAACCCCAGCTCTCAATCCCATTAAGAATCTTCATCAGTCTTTGAAAATTGAAGGCTGGGGGCACCAACCATCCAACCAACCTGAATGATCTGCTGAACATCTAACAGAAAGAATGGGACAAAATCCCTCCTCTGCCGTAGCTTGGAAAAGACTTGAGTCCATTGTCGCGGCCAAAGGAGGCCCTACTAACTAGTGATGTGCAGGGAAGGAAAACTTACACAGTGTTATGTATCTTTTGTAATTCACAGAATGGCTATGACTTTCAAGGAGACTGAACAGTTTGCCCTGTACTACAACTACCTTAAAATATTATAAACAAATGCTATACATTGTGATGGCATATAAAACTACATCATAAATGTCTCGCCCCATCGGGGTAAGGCTGACGATGAAGAAGTGAAACACATCGACTAAGCAAAAGCATTAGGCTTACGGTGTTGTAGGTGCATGTGTCCACAAATTGCTCATAATCCCAAAAAATTGCATTGTTTGAGGTGTCACCTCTCCTTCATTGTATGGTTTAAAGCTGAAATGTGCCAAACTTTACCGTAAGTATGAGCTGCACCCATTAATGCAGACATGTGATGTCAGTGAGCGTTTGTTATAAGTTAGAAATTCAGCTATAAACATACAAGTATTGTACTCTCTCAATTGCTTGTTTGTAATATAAAATATTAATGCCTCTAATCCACAGAAGATATGACACAGTAAATTCAAACTGCAAAACGTATGTTTCAGTTTGAAATGATATCTATCTTCAGTGTCACTTCTTTTTATTACTCTTACCCAAGGTTACTAATAGGATGCAATCTATTTTTTGAACATGGGTGTGCAAAAACCACTTTAAGTGTAACTGAAACTTACCAATCATCATTGAAAAATCAGTTTTTGGAGCTTTGGAAAGCTTGTGGAGTAGTGAGGCAGTTTAACTAATTGTTCCTTATTTAATTTCTTTAGGAATGATCATTTTAATCGCTACTGCTTGCAGCGCTGGTTGCTATTGATTCATTTTTAACATTTTCACCATTCAAAAAAACAGAAAATAAAATAATCTGCCAATATGTCTGATTTTACACAAATAATGGCCACTCACCATGGTGACCTAGTCAACAATATGGCTTTGTGGGCCAAGAGCAGCCATAACATTTAACTAAACAACTTAAAAACAACAAGGAGACTTCAATTTAATGATTTTAGCATAAGGCTACAACATAGTAAAATGTGTAAAAAGTGAAAGGGTCTGAGTAACTGTCTGAAGGCACTGTACAGCATCTCCTGTTGAGAAACATGAACAAGACAAGCTTGAACAATGTCTTAAAAAACATTCCTTTTAGGTTTTATTAGCAAAAGGAAATGAATAGAACTGTACAAAGTTCCAGAATCTGATGTCGGCATTGAAACTCTCAGTGATGCCCCAGATTTAAACCTCACCGCTAGCTCTGCTAACTTTAGCAATGGGTTTTCAACCAACAGTACTACTAGGGATGTTGGAATATCTGCAAGCACTCAAATGTCAATGGATAGGCCAAGGTCACAGATTTGTGTGATATTCACAAGTCACCAACTCAATTCGTACTAACAAACCTCTAAAATAAGTGGCAAGGTGCACAGCTTAGTAACACTTTGGCACAACAAATAGCAGCAAATGGCTGGAATACAGGATATGGAAAGAGGCAATGTATCACAAAAACGTGCAGGCATTTGGGTGAAAACCTAATTGAGGGCAGATTCAGTCGTATTTAGAAATGGGAAACACACACATTAGTAATATTCAGACCACTCGGTAAGTGAAACTCACAGGGCAGCACTTCAGACATTATAAACTATGCCATTACCATTGTTGTTTGCTCTTATATAATGTCACTGGGCACAATTATAACAGATTTGGGCCTTTGTGTTTTCAGAGAGGATGGTATGTCATATGTAGCTTCAACACAGTGACATTCAGTTTATTTCCCTTCCCATTTGTAAGTGAATTTTAATTAGTGTTAACAAAAATGCCTTTCACTTTGACAAGAAAAAAATACTTTGGTGTGATTGGATTTTGAAAGATTTATAAATATTTTTTTTTATTTGAATAGATATGCAACTATAATAAGAGATAACATTAGGCCCAAACATTAATGCAGCGTTTCTTAGACTATGGGTCGCAAGCATGTCAGTCTCTGTTGGGTCATCACATGATTGTGCAATATAATTACAGAGTTCATCCAAGTGATAATTCTATACAAGAAAAGAGTTCTAACCATATTTTTTTTTTAATCATGCAGTTCACAGTTTCTATATGGAAACAACGCTCAAGAATAGCTTTCATTTCTGTGGCAGGAAAATATGTCAAGCATTCACCACTTCCCTTCTGACAACCATTAAATAATCAGTCAGAGAAGACCGACAGCAAAGACACGCATAAGAGAAGGGGAGAATAGGAAATGACAGGCGAGCTTGTGAGGTGAAAGACTGAAATGTCAAAATGAGAGTAACATTTTCAGAATGTTATGAAAGGCAAGTTGACTGGGTGGAGGTATATATGGTGCCATGGCAGTGTGTATGCTAAATGTAGTTTCAATGGCAATGAACAGTTGTGGTGTGCCTCATTGTGTGTTCACATTTACAACATACACTGAATTCAAATCTGGAACTGATGTCCAAAGATGGTTTTGCATTAAGCTTAACATGCCTCAGTGAGGCTGAAATCCTTCTCGTCACACTATTTTAAATTTGGAATGTCCATCAGCTGGTAGTGTGAAGGATGTGCTAACAGTAAAAACACCAGTAAATATCAAAAGGGTGTGATAAGCAGTAGACACAATATCAGTCTGTACAGTTTCAAACTGGTTTGTTGGCAAAAATCTTCAGCAAATGTTATCCTATCACAAGTATAATCTACAAATAGTGCACACATTTTGAAAGAATAATTTAGCTTTTCTGGTTACTTGAATTGTTAAATGTAAATGGGTTTACATTAAACTATTTTTAAACCAATTTATACAAAAGTATTATTTATGGAGGTGCTCTTTAGAAAAACATTAAAAAAAAAAAAAGTTATTTAAGGCTAGGTAAATAAGCTGCATCGATTAATTATTTTTGAACTACAGTACTTCGTTCCTTAAATGGCGCCATGAGTCAGGGGATTTAGTTAAATGCCCTTTCATTCTATGCTTTCAAAAAAATCATCACATCCTTACAAGTGTGTTTCTCTCTCACGTTTACTAAACTAAGCATTTCTGCTGGCAGTGACACACCTCGGGAATCTTTTCTTGTTTTGAACGGTATTACCTCTTAGGTTCAAGCCCCAGGCGTTCCCTTTGTGGAGTTGGCATGTTCTTCCCATGTGCACATGTATTTCATCCCACAATTGAATGACAATGCAGGCTAGTTGGATTAGTGATGCTACAGTGTGCGCGTGTGTGTGTTCACTCTGTGATGGACTGGCCATCAGGTGCTGTTCCCACCCAACACCCCTATGCTTGCTGGGATAGCCTCCAGCTGCCCCACAACCCTGCCCTGGATAAGTGGGTTAAGAAAATGGACAGATGGAGTATCGTTTATCAATACATTTCTTTCCCATTTTTCTATTTTATAATATTCATGTTAGTAAATATGCTTGAAAAAAAACGAATACATTTACTCTTTAAATATATGGCCATTACTATTTGCTTCTGTAGGACTCCGCTGTCATTATAATAATCCTCCTCTTGAGTCCCATTACGGTACCGATTTCTAATTTGAGTCCTCAGATTAAAAAGTAAGAACTCTTGCGCTGCTACGGCTGTGAACCGTCAACACGGCACCTAACACGGACTAACGGAGGAGCTACTGTATCCCCAACACGGTCTCTGAATGTGTGAATGGAAGCGGAACGCCACAGCAGGAGCACTTCAAACTAATAATAAATACTGCGCTTTCTACGCCGTTGGGGTAAAATTGATTAACCGAATCAATAAAAGTTAAAATAACAATCACTTCACAAATAAATATCGCATTCACCAGAACTGACTTGGCCAGTGTCACAACGCTACATGAAAAGTGGGATAATAATAACGGAAAGCTCAAACGTAGAGCGGGCTCCGCAGCTAATTAGCGTAAATCTTCTTTCTTCTTGTCTTGTCGCCTCTACTGGTTTTTCTTTGGAGACGCAGACTCATGTAATTTGTTCGTTTGGATGGAAACAAAACCTAACGTTGGGGTAAACAGGATATTCCATACGTAGTGACGGAGCGAGGCGCTTTGAGCAAATTTATTTGTGAGTGAGGCTGCAGCAGATTCCATCCATCGTACGACGTTCAAATTTTTAAAACAACAAAATAAATAATACAAAATATGTTTAAATTGATAATATTAATAGTAGTAATATAATATAACTGTACCGTGAAAAAAAAATGTATCTGGAGGTGGTGAAACGCGTGACGAATCAGTCAGTTATATTGTGGCGGTTCCTTGTGCCCTGCGTCATTTCCATCATGGCGACGCTGAATGACAGATCAGTTTGGGATGAGGTAGAGGTTTGTGCTTTTATTCACTCGACACCGGGCCAAATGCAGAAAATGAGTTTCGCTTTAAATGAATAATATAATTATTTTATTTGGAGGAAAACCTCTAAATGATATTCCGCGTCTTGCGCCTTGCAGCACTGTCGGCCTGTCACCAATGCATAGGAGGAAGAGAATGACAAAGGGAAAAGAGACGGCCGAGGTTTCGCTTGCTTCGCCGTTCGGAGGCCAACTGCTTTGCCGTGCCGAGCAGAACCCAGTTGGCCTCGGAACCTCAAGTCGTTATCTGCCGTGACGATTGGAACTTTAGTAGTATTAGTAGTAGTAATAGTGTTTTGTATTTACCGGGTGCCTGGCCTCCCTCCTCATCCTAGCAGAACATCTTGTTTAAAATGTGCTTCTACCGATTTCACCACCTTTCCGTTAAGTTTTTTCTTACATTTTTGATTGTATTTTAGTCAAACTATCGTTCTCAAAGGAAAAATTCTTTGTTTTACAGCCCCGTGAAACAGGGCTGTGTGGCGATATATCAGAGGCTACGATCTTCGAATTATTCTGCCTGATCTATTTTGTAAGGGGCAGAAGATCGCTTAGCGCGATTTTTCTGAAGCTGTGTAAAGTATATGGTGATACAAGCAGTAACTCCCTCAGAAAGCATGAAGTGTTTGCGCGTGTCTCTTGTAGTTTCCAGTAGTCACTCCATTCAGTCATTCTAATGCTCTACGATTTCCTTACGTTTCCGTTGCGTTCGATGTATGGATGCTACCATGCAAGTAATTGATTCAGTACCTTTTTGTTTTTTCATGTATTTAGCCAATAAAAGGTGTCATTTTGCTTGGCTTTTCTCTACATTCATAATGGCTAACACGGTACAACACCCTAGTACTATCTTCATTCACTTGTAACACCAGATAAGTGCGTCTGATACACCAATGAATGAACAATACATGGTGAGTCAGAATGATGTTAACATTTGAATGGTGGAAACAATTTATTCACAATGTCTCAACCTGTTTGCCATCATGTTCAACACATGTACCATATGTGGCACATAAATTGTTCACAAAAATTGTATATAAGTATATACATAGCAGTACCATTAGTTTTAACATAATTTTGACTCACCCTGTTAATGATCACTTAATCCGTATTAAGTCAACGGCACTGATAAGACCATCGACACACTTGTGCCCTCAACGACTGCTAACTTAATCATAAATGTTGCCGTTTTTAGTGTTTTAATGTTTAATTTTGCAAATGGTATTTAAATAAAATACACTCATTAACTTTTCAGAGTGTTGTAGATTTGCCTCTTTAAGTTTAAAATGTTTCCCTAGTAATCCATTAATCACTTTTACAGGACAAATATCTTATTTTTATAGTTGTACTCGTTTCCATCATTGGAGGAATGTGTTATGAATTTTAGTATTTTAATTTGTTTATTTCTGATAAAAAATTCAAAGTTAAGTATGTTAAAATGAGTAGCAAGAGAATGAAGGTGGTTCAATATTTAAAACTGCTCACCATGTCAACGTGCAGAAGTACTTTTTCTTGTTTTCTTTTTTTATCACCCCTTTTAGGATGGCATTGGGGAGGAAGTCCTCAAAATGTCCACCGAAGAAATCATTCAGAGGACTCGTCTCTTGGATAGTGAAATCAAGGCAAGTATGTCAAACGGGTATTCTGTTTTGGAGACTGGCACAATTGCATGGCGTCAAATGCTTTTCCAGAAATGCAAAAGTATAGTGCTGTTCACACTTGTTTTAAAAGTTTTTGTGTTTGTTTGTGCATTAGTATTTTTTGCTCTTTAAAAAAATAAAACATAATTCTCCAACACTGGATACAACTGATTTGTGGAATGTGGAAGAACTATAAAACCTCATTTACTTAAATGTTCTAGCCTTCTCAAAATACTCCTCACTGGTGGTCACATGCATTTTTATTCCAAGCAAATTATAGTGCCATTGTAGTTATTAGAAAACCATTGTATGTTTAAAAATAATGAGACTGATACTTTTGGGAATAGTATAAATGACAGCACACATGACACTACAAAGACAGAAAAAAATGTCATCAGTAGGGCATGTTTTTTTAAAACCCAGTCCACATATAAATGCTTCTGTCTCCAACATACAGTAGGTAAAGTTTTAATTCCATATCCTCTTCTACAAAAGTACAGCTGTTCTAGTATGTGTAATACTCCAATATGGTTTAGTATCACCAACAAAAACATGAGGAATATTTTGATCATTACTGATTTAAATCTAAAATACATGATTCATATCTTTGGAAATGTCATTTTTTTCTAGTTTGTGCAATGAAAATTTGTGAATGCAGAATTTTAAGATATTTCGATATTTCAGAGGGATGGTGGCCTTCCCCAATATTTGGGTTAACTGGATCATTTGAAACTTCACGAAAAGCTTATTTTGTGTATGTTATTTCTTTATGTCTAGATTATGAAGAGTGAGGTACTGAGAGTGACTCATGAACTTCAGGCTATGAAGGACAAAATCAAAGAGAACACAGAAAAAATTAAAGTGAACAAAACTCTCCCATACCTGGTCTCCAATGTGATTGAAGTGAGTCATTAGGTTCAGCGTGTAAAATGGTGAAAAACTGACATCTGTTTGAGAATTGTACTAACTGTGTTCCTTTTTCATTCTTTAAATTTTTCTGTTAGCTGTTTTGATCCTGGGCAGCACAGTGTCTTTTAGTGGATAGTGCAGCTGCCTCACAGGTTCAGCTTCATTGTCCATATGAAGAGTGCATGTACTCCCCTTGTTTGTGCTGGTTTCCCTTCTGGTCCAGTGCTAGTGTGGATGTGTGTGTGTGTATGTGGTGGGTCCAGTGATGGACCAACAGGGTGGTTTCCTGTTTGTACCCAGTTTTACCAGGATAGGCTCTGGCCCTTCAAACTTCAGTTTGACTAAGCAGGTTTCAGAATGTTATATTTCCATCCTGACTGTGAGCTTCTTACTCTTCAAAATTATGTTTTACTTAAAGGAAGTGCCTCAAAATAAAACTGTCTTGTCTTTCCCAGCTACTAGATGTGGATCCAAATGATCAAGAAGAAGATGGAGCAAATATTGATTTAGACTCCCAGAGGAAGGGCAAATGTGCAGTAATAAAAACCTCAACTAGACAGGTATGTGCTGTGACACAGAAGTATTTGGGTTGGACATTTGAAGTACACATGCTCACAATATACAGTACACCCCCAAAATTTGCAGGGGGTTACGTTCCTAGAGCACCCGCGAATTGTGAAAAACTGAATTTTGGATGTGGCTAAAAAAATGCCCATTTTTAGAGTTTAAACCCTAAATATGCCCCCAAAACACTTTAATTTCAAACTCAGCTTAATACATTGTATAAAAAAAGAATGTAAAGGTAAACCTGTATACTGTACTGCTATGTCATGCTATGTAAAATACCGAGGTTACCGCTATATGTACTGTAATTCATGCAAGCTCGTTTTCATTGCCAGAAGCCTTAGACGGTGCAGGGCGTTTCAACAGCACCTTGGGGCTTTAACCCTTAAACTGCCACATACTTGGGGGTTAATGCATCCCTGGAAACCAAATATGTTTTTGCTGCAAACCAATATGTTTTTGCTGCACTTTAAGTAAACGTCACAATTCACAAAGAAAAAGTGAAATTTTAATGGAACACATTTTTTTTTCATGCAAAGAGCATCACAATTACTGAAACACTGATCATTTTACACACTGCTAATGAACTGTAAAAACTATTTATAAAAAAAAAAAAAAAAAAAAAAAAACTACTGGAACAATATGTACAAGGTGCAACTGATGCCATGAATGAAATTCAGTAAATCACCGAGCCAACTACACTTGAACTGGCCGCACTCAAGTACACAGAGGTAAGCGTTGACACTGGCAGGCTCGTCTAGTGCAGCGGCTCAGTCCCAGGGACAGTGAGGCTGCAGGGTGTCACGCTTGGGTCACAGAATTGCACAGAAACACAGGAGATTGTAGAGACAGGAACTTTACTCAAATAAACACGTCTCTTTCAGAAGTAAAATGAGCTCAGTATGCAGTTAGTTCTCAATTAAAAGAATAGCCAAACATCATAGAGGAGCACAATGGGAGCGGGATCCCCAACAGGAGCAGAGGATGTCAGGGGGAGGAGAGAGAAACAAAGCAATCAGCCAAAAAGGACGGGTGTTGCTCTGGCTTTTAAGTATGTGTAGAGTTGTGTGAGAAGCATATGACGCAACAGAGCAGCCGCATGTAAGCCCAGCAAGTAACGGAGCAATGTGAAAGTAGTCTATCGTGTTTTTTAAGAGGGTTTTTTTGAGGAGCGTCTATGTCTTCTAGGGGTGTGTTCAGCCCCCCTGCTCACAAGGGGCTGGCAGTGGTCTTGAGCTGGCTACTTAACGAATGTACGGCACTGACTGATCAGCGTCTACGTGTTCGCAAATGGCACTGGGAAATGACTATAACTGGGTGTGGCAGTTTAAGGGTTAAGAGGAACAAAACGGAAAACACAAGAACACTCAGCTGGGGATGCATCACAGTCGATCAGCACCAAGGAGAAACGAATAATGCTGCAGCGGTCCGGTGCCGCTAAGATTCACACTGTCGAAGACGGTGATTTATTTATTTTTATGGTGAAGATTCCAGGGACGCACCCAGCCTTGGCCCAGCCCGCATGCACTCGCAGAGACAAAAACAAAACAAAGCAAACCGGTAATCGAATGAAAACAACGATACTACCCCTGTTCCCCTTATGGCGATTACACATTAAATACAACAAAACACACACAGTAAATCATGAAAAACGTTCATGAAAAACAATGGATGAAATGTAATGATGAAAATAGATAGTCCAGAGATCCGTACGTTGAATGGGATTGTAAAGATAGTCCTACCGCTAGTTCCTGAAATGGTAAAGATGGGTGGACGGGTTCAGGAGTGCTCCTTTCTTTGCAGGATGGCCATGAATCCACTTACAGTCCTCGTGTACACAGGCAGACAGCAGACAATCCAGACGCCAACCTCGAAACGATCCAGGACAAAACGAATAAGTACAGGTAACCCAAGAGAAGGCAGACAGACAGGAACTTGAAACACAAATTACAAATACTTTTTTTTTTTTTTTGCTTTTGGTCACCAGCCCCCTTTTTAAAAGCCACGCTGACATCTTTTGACCCCAAACAGCCCCAGCACCATCAGCAGAAGACCAATCAGAGCCACTGCAGGGACTGCTGGGAGTTGCAGTTTCACATTCTATTGGCTACTTTCACCACATGTGGTTCAGTTTGTTTAAGAAAACACAGAGAAGGTGATACTGAACAAAGTAATGATTCCATAACAAGTGGACAAAAGAACAGGTTATTGAACTTGAGTGGAGCTATGCATTGGTGTTGTGAGTGCTAGGGAAACCTCCATGGCTAGCAAGGCAAATGGCTAAGCATTACAGAGTCACCGGTTTTAACTGGTGTACTATGCCACATCTAGCCAAACAATAAGCAACTCTTTCTTCAGAGAGACAGTGGCTCATGAAGAATATGGAGTGTTTTTGCTACTTACAGCTATTTTCTCTTAGTCACCTTCCAAATACTTTTTCTTATGATGCAAGACACTTATCTCTGTGTTTACCCCATTCTGATTAACATTTTCTGAACATTTTTTTTAAACATGATTAGAACATCCTGTATTTTTTCCTATATCTCTTCTACGGTACTAAATCATCTTCCCTTCAGTCTCAGTTTTAATTTCAAGAACAAAACAAAGTTACAGGGAGCAAGATCAGACAAATACAGGGGTCATGAAACAACACCTATTTGATCAAAAACCAGTTGACTGATAATGCACTGTATACAAGTGTACAGCCATGGTACAGAATCCAGTTTTGGATGCTCCACTTCTCTAGATGTTTTTTCCTGATGTGTTCCCGCTGTTGTTTCAACACTTCAGTGTAATGACACATATTAACAGTCTGTTTATAGGAAACAAATACTTCATGGAAAAAAAGCATGTCCCTGTGGAAAATAATAATCATCATTGTCTCTTGAAAATCTGCTCTGGTGTTTGGAGAGAAAATTGCCTAATTCACCTGTGTGATTGTAGAATAAATGCCAGAAATACAGAATCAATCAACTCTAACTACTCAGACTATAGGAGTATGATACCTAGCAGCATATCCAATAATTTAAAACTTACTCCTATGTTACTGACCACCAATTCTGGTAATGTTTGGGTCCCCCTTGTGTGGTAAAGTGTGCCATACATGCAGAAATGTGACTGCTCACATTGGCCAGGGAAGAATGCTCATATTGCATGGGAATTCCTACCATATGGCAGCCACGTGGGTCGGACAATGCCCCTTTGGAAAATGGGAAATTCTGACAAGATTGTTATGTTAACAAGTAGTTAAAGTGTGAAAGGACTCTCTTTGGCATATCATCGTGTGATGGCACTGCCCCAGCAAGGCTAGAAACCTCCTATAACAGATAATGTCATTCCATGTTGTCACACCTGCTGTATTACAAGGATATCTTTTTAAAATATTATCCGGAGGGCAGCGTTGTCTGTGTTATTTGCTTTATGAATCAAATATTCATGGCCTCTAAGAAATTAATGAGACATAACTACTGAGCATGGCCTGATGTAGGTCTATTGCAGTTCTGGGCACTGAAGCCTAACATCAGTTCAGACCCCATTGGTGATGGTGCATTTAGTGACAAATGTCTCTGTAGGCGCTGTGAGTGGAGTCCCTACGCTGTTAGTTGCTGGCCCATAGTCTTAGGTGTTACTGGGTGATCAACAAAGGGCCTACATCTTTGTAGATGATTGAAAGCATTACCTTATGCAGTGTGACAAGCAATTGCACAGTTTACTGGTTTTGCTTTTGCATTCTCCTTTGCCTTCCAGATCAATGCTGAATGGCAAGAAAAACTATCATTTCACATCCATAATAGATAATGTGCTTAAAGTGCTATATTTGCATGTATAACATGCAAAGTTATATGCATGTTACAGCACACCAAAGTGATTGCTAAAAGTGAGTTTAGGTTGCAGTCACAATATTAAATAATAACAAAGTGATTGTAACTTGTTACCTGAGAATGCCAATACCTCCACCCGCATGTGCTCTGATCCATTCCATTTCAGATTCCACACTGAATTAGTAGTCTCATTTACTGTATTTATTGTCCTCTAGTGCGCTTCAGTTTCCATTTCTGCTTCATGCACCTGTGGACATACCCAGCAAAGTCACCAGTGTTAAATTAACATGTAAAAGTATACATATGGAAGAACTATTGTCTTTTGTACATTTTCAGGTGTAACACTATTTTTCTGTGATGCTGTGTAAAGAGCTTACCTACTGGTGTAGCACCAGCTGAACAGGGTTACAGTTGTTTTGAGCAATCATAGAACTGCATTATATTGATGTGAATGTTTGTATATGTTGTGTTTGTTTACCTTAGCAAATGTTTTGACATAAAATGAGGTTTAATTACATTGTGACTGTCCAATCATTTGCAATTTGAAAACATTATTAATCTGCTTTTAATAACAGAGACTTGTAAATATTAATCTTTTGCTTATGGATTTCATAACACATTTTAGTTTTAACTTTTTTTTTATGTTGGCTTTACCTGTTGAGAGGAACTCTTGTTAAATATGACCTAATTTATAATTATTGTATATTATTAATTTATTATTATCTACTACAGTGGAACCTCGAGATACGATCACCTCTGTATACGAGAAATTCAAAATACGAGGAAAGTATGAGCGAAAAATTCAGATCTAAATGCGAGCATTGGCTCGCGTAACGAGCCACGAGCCAGGCTGTGGGTATAGCTCGCGGCTTAGCGAGGGGGCGTGGTAGCAGTTGCGAGCCGCGATCTGCGGTGTCTGCGTTTCTCACTTAAGTGCACAGGTGGGAAACTGCCCACATCCATGATTGTTCCTGTGGCTGATGGGCTGCAGCTGCCATGTCCTCCCCGCATATATAGAGAAGCGCGAGCCGGTTAAGGGGGAGAAAAAGTAAAAGGAGAGAGAGAGAGAGAGAGTGAGTGAGAGTGTGTGCAGGCTCGCGTGTAGCTGAACAGGCGAGCCAAACAGCTGAAGCAGGACGGTGTAGATAAGGTCCGCTGCATTAAGAGTGTCTCGCCTGTTGCAGAGCCCGCAGGTGAGATGCTAACAGAGAAGAAGCACCGGGGATTGTCATCTGTTTTTTAAAGACTGCATCCTTTTGACGTTTTAACCTCGTGTTAAAGGATTGTTATTCTTGTGTATTTTAAACCTCCACTTCACAACTGTTTTAAGGATTATTTATTTAAAGATTTATTGAATGCTCTACTGCACTTTGGACACCTGTTTTGATTCTTTTAATAATCAGTTATATTATTTACCAGTGTTATTTATTAAAGGTAGACTACAGTATATATAATTTATCAGTGTTATTTGTTAGGAAAATTGATTTTTATGTTAATATATTTGGGGTGCGGAACGGATTAACTGGATTTCCATTTTTTTCAATGGGGAAGTTTGTTCTAGATACGAGAAATTCGCTATACAAGCTCAGTGCTGGAACGAATTAAACTCGTATCTAGAGGTTCCACTGTATTAGCTATGGCATCAGAAGCAGCAGCCTTGATCAAATTAGAAAGTCAGGAATCGGTCGTGTTGTAGGGGTGTTGCCACATTTGTCTGTTGATGCCCAAATACCTTCCTTAATAATTCCTTAATTTCAAAGAAGTACTCTGTAAATTATTCAGTATATATATGTCAAATGTAATTTCTTGTTTTTTTGTCTTCGGGATGGTCAAGTAGTATTCCAAACTTAAATACATGCTCTTCTGCTGAAATAGCACTGTATAATAACAGGCTTAGAAGCCACAAATTACTTGTAACTTTGGAGTAGGTTTTTATTTATTGTCTTTAAAGAAATGTAATCAGTTGTTCACATTGCAAACATACAATTTTTCCAAATTAAAATGTTGCTAAACATTGCAAATACTTAAAATATTTGATATTGTTTAAGTGGATAGTCCAGCAATACAAGTAACACATTTGCAGATACTCTGTAAAAAGCACATGATTAGATTGGGGTATTTAAGTGATAAAGCACTCAGAATTTTATTTTTTACTGTCAATTTAAGATTTTATTCAAAGAAGTTGTCTTTTGATGTTTTTGGAACTATCATTTTCCCCTAATGTTTTCTGTCTTTTTTTTTTTTTTCTTCTTCTTTAAAGACTTATTTTCTGCCAGTGATTGGATTAGTGGATGCCGAGAAATTAAAACCAGGGGATCTAGTGGTGAGTAGCAGTAAAATATGTTATTACCAGACCTGATGGAAATGCTATGAGTTTCTTCTCACCTTTTTAAATTGTGCTTTGTTTTCATATGCAAAATACTGTGTGCTAGTAGTCCCTACCAGTGTTCCCCTTCATTCTCATCAGGGTGTGAATAAGGACTCCTACCTGATTCTGGAGACACTTCCCACAGAGTATGATTCCCGTGTCAAAGCCATGGAAGTAGACGAACGACCCACTGAGCAGTATAGTGACATTGGTGGACTGGATAAGCAGATTCAGGAGGTTAGTTCATCTGTGTTAAGGATTTGGGTCAATTTCCCAGAATACACACTTAGGAATTCCCAGTCTCAGAGAAACGTCTGTAGTCAAGTTTCTGTTAAGCACGTGTTTAGACCCTTCATCTGGCAATGTGTCTGTTCCTATTTACTCACTCTCCCGAATGTATTTTTCAGATGAAGGCATATTTAAAACTAAATTATGGCCTACATTAGGTAGCAAAGTCAGTCTTTTTTTATTTTTTTTTATTTTAAATGAGAAGTTGCACACCTTGTATTAAAGTTGATGTTTGTGGAAAATGTTTGCAAGATTTCTTATTTACTAAATCAGCAATGTTAATACCTTGGGTTTAAGAAATATCTTGCAAACTTAGTGTAGCCTAGTTGGTTTTTATTTTTTAGTCGTGCAATTCATTATGTAAGCGGTTTGCATCCTCCAGTGTCTGTTAATACTTGGAAGGTGTGTACGAAGTGTCCTTGCAGGGCTTCATGGACTGCTTGTGGTCCTGAAACTGTGTAATGTAGGAAGTCACTGATTTCTGACCAAGAAATTGCTTTCTTTCAGCTGGTGGAGGCAATAGTACTGCCGATGAACCACAAAGAGAAATTTGAAAATCTTGGAATTCAACCTCCAAAAGGAGTTTTGATGTATGGACCTCCAGGGACTGGAAAGACGCTGTTAGCACGGGCCTGTGCTGCCCAAACCAAAGTAAGGCTGGGTAATGTTGGGGTTTCCAAAGAGGAAGTCGGCAGTGTTTTCAATTAGCGGTTCTCTCCCTGCCAACTTACATCCCGAGTCTAATGGTTTATTAAAGAATACCAAAGGTGTTGTTTGTATGAAAATAGATCCTTTCACCTAAACTGATCAGCACCAAACATTCCCTAATGTAGTACTTGGCTAATTGGCTGGTGTTCCTGAATCACTTTCCAGTCCTGTTTTTATTGGGTAGGCCACATTCCTGAAGCTGGCTGGTCCACAGCTTGTCCAGATGTTCATAGGCGATGGAGCAAAGCTAGTTCGTGATGCCTTTGCTTTGGCTAAGGAGAAGGCACCTTCCATTATCTTCATTGATGAATTAGATGCCATTGGGACTAAACGGTAAGGAATGCATAAAGTTCACTTGGTAGTGATTGCCTCTCCTGGGCTTTCTTGCTCATTAAGAAACTAAACAAGTTTGAATTAATCATTGACTTTTAGATCAAGACTATGAATACATTGGGGAGATGAGCTTAGTGTGGCTATTTGTCTGTCTGCTTATGCTATTTTGATTGGTTCTGTTCTCTGTGTAGATTTGATAGTGAGAAAGCTGGAGACCGTGAGGTGCAGAGGACAATGCTTGAACTGCTTAACCAACTGGATGGTTTCCAGCCAAACACTCAAGTGAAGGTGAGTCCGTCTGTACTGGAACTGGAGATCCTACCCATATGTCCTGTGGAATTCACCATTGTGGTCGAATATGTACTGTATCTAGGCAAGTTCATTTTCTCCCAGCACACTGTAAACACCAGCTTGTTCAAAAGAGGTTGTGCAGCTATTTACTACTAATCTTTGAACTCCATTTTCATGCTTTGTACTCTCCAACTCATTACTGCTTTGCTTCAACAGAACTAAAGTGTGTGACACCGTTGGTAAATGTGTAAAATTCTTATTGTGTTTTTTGCATTCTTTGAATTGCTATTTGTACATCCCTGTTAAGAGTGTATATTCTTTATGCAGGTCATTGCAGCAACAAACAGAGTGGACATTCTGGACCCTGCCTTGCTCCGGTCTGGCCGACTGGATAGAAAAATTGAGTTTCCCATGCCAAACGAAGAGGCACGTGCTCGAATCATGCAGATCCACTCTCGCAAGATGAATGTCAGGTATGGTTGTCTGTGAAGCGTGGTATAAATCTTCAGGTACATTTTGGTTAACCTTTGTGTTGCAGAATCATCTATGCACAGTATGACTACAGACCCCTAAGTGAGGGAACTAAGCTCTTTTGCCTTTGTGTATACTGTTCCCCCTGGCCCTCCCCATCATGGTGGCCTCTCTGGCCAGTTTATCTGGTCATACAGTGCTATGTTGAAAGCCCACAGTTCAACAGTAAATTGTCCGACTTTGTCTTCCAGCCCGGATGTCAACTATGAAGAGCTTGCACGATGTACAGATGACTTCAATGGAGCTCAGTGCAAAGCTGTGTGTGTGGAGGCTGTAAGTGTCACTGAGGCATTGTTTTGGGGAATTTTGTGTTTTGTGATTTTGTTGTATATTTAATAAGAAAAAAAAATGGCACAGTGCTGAGCTAGAAGGTAACATTTTTCCTTTTTAGGGGATGATTGCCTTGCGCAGAGGTGCTACTGAACTGACCCATGAGGACTACATGGAAGGTATACTGGAAGTACAGGCCAAGAAGAAAGCCAACTTGCAGTACTACGCCTAAGCAGCCATGCCACGGCCTAGTCATTTGGCCTTGTTCCTGGGGACGCTCGTGTCTCGTTTGTATAGTTCTGTCATTGTTTATCATTAATTCAGAAATAAATTTTTTTCATTTACTGGTGTAGTTTTGCATACTGCACACATTGGTTTATTTTTTTGAAATAAGCTGGCAGATCTGTTCTGTCTCAGCTATGCTTGCTGATTTAGAGAGGGCCACCACACTAAGGAGTTCAGCAGCTAGACTGCTTTGAGATAAGCCAAGTGTCTGCTGAACAATAAGATGCTTTTGTGCAACGCAGATTCGCTGTCCCTTCTCTCCTCTGAAAGGATAAAACCAAATTACTCTTTGTGTGCCAGCTCTTACTACTGTGGGCTTGTGGGTGGCGGCTGCAGTGTCAGGATTGAATTTTCTGATACTTATCTCTCCTGTCCCATGGGGGATAAGATTACATAGAGTTGGGACCCTCTATGCCATGACAGCCTCTCTTTCTTGATTTCATCTTCCCCTTTTTTTGGTGTTTATTCAGAATTGGAGATCCTCCTTGAAACAATTGCTGCACCAACACTCGCACATTAATTTAACATTTTAATAGAATGTACATCTTTAAATAAAAATTTTTAAAAAATGAGCTCTTAATACATTGAAATAAAATTTCCTCATGTTCTCATGCTTGGCAGTGCCAATGTCCTTTTCCAGTAATGGTATAAATAAATAATAATAAATAAAAAAAAAAGTTCAAATTATGTTATGGTATTTCAAGAAATCTATTTCTGAAATATTTGTACAAATAAAGCATCATGACACCATATAAATGCGAAACGGTTAGGCAGTTCTGTACAAAATACTCTCCTCTGTGATCTGCACACCGGCGCCTTGAAATGAACTTGCTGGCGTTTTCTCCTTCAGTCGTTTTGCATTGTTTATAAAATTGTGCTTTCCGCGTTACCAGTGGAGTAACTTCTTCAGATTCTCAGTTTTTGACCTCTTTAGATCGATTTCATACACTCCCGAAGCGCACACACATTGTGATGGCATAGTGAGTGGCGTCAAAGCTGAGGGAAGAATTTGAAGAAGAGTATTTGGCAGAATGTGCAGCGTCAAAACCCCAGGGGTGGGGTGGTCACACAGCGCCACCAGTTGGAAATGCTGTAGTTATTATGATGTGAAACCTTTTGTGCAACTGATTCCCGACATTCTCATGTCAAACCCAAGCTTGTGTGCTGGCCTACTTGAGAGAATGGCTCACACAGACATCAGTCTGTCTTCCTCAGTTGTGGCAGCATATGGACTTAAGTGGGCAACCTGGACAGATTGTCAATGCAGGATTTGGATTTGCACTAAATTCCTGCGGGTCCCAGACTTAATGGTTCGTCGGCTAGTAGAATCTCAGTGGGTGACGAGACCAAGGTTAAACTATTTTGAACCTTTTTGCCCCGTAGACACCACTCTGTCGGGACAAGGCTCTACCAACCCTTGGGGACTCCACATGTCCAACGTGTTGCAATCCTGCCTGCTTAGGCCTGAATGGCAAGCTTCTTGTCAGTGCCACAGGGAGGGTGGACCGGCATGCAGAGGGCTCCCAGAGGTCCCCTCCATCGGTGTTTTGCACTGCTCTTCTGCATTAATCCAACAAGCACATTTCCAAAGAGTTCGCCAAAGGGGTGCAGCAGAAAGTATGAAAAAGGTCTGTCTGTAAATTGGGGGAGACAGTCGTCTCGAGAGTAGCAGGGCTTCACCCCACTATAGCGCTCTGCTTCCCTGCTTGCTTGCTGTGTTTTGCTTTTTTAATTTTTTTTTTTTTTTTTAAACCAATAACACACACAGGACAGTCCATCCAAGTCCACGCACAAGACAATGCAGTCCAAATACTGAAGTGGGAAAAGTTCTTAGAGCACCATTATAATGAAAGTCTCGTTGGTGTAGTCGCCTGCGCTTGGCAAAAGTTTGAGGTCTGTTTGGACAGCCTTTCGCATCCTGGTGGTGTTGGATGGCCTGGCGTCAGTCTGCTGTGGCCACTCGGCTGCTGCTCAAGTGTCAGACAGTGCCATTCTCATGCCGCGGTTTCTGCACCATTGTACGAGGGGCACTGAGAGATGGGGCTAATGTACAAAGGAAGCCGGCTAGCAAGGTCAGGCCCAGCCCACCCCAGGCACAGAACATTGACCAGCCATAGCCGTGGCTGATGTCCTCTGGAAGTCCATACATCTGCCGTGGGTATCGTGACAGTTCAAAGTTGATCCCGGCCACACAGGTGCACAGAGAGATGATGCAGCAGGTCCCTGTGGAGAGAAAGAGAGAAGGAGGGTCAGAATATCTACAAGAGGACTCACCTGAGGAGTACCAACAACTGTTCAGCTGGTGCTCTAAACCCAGAACAAGCCCATGACAAGCACACCAGGAGATCCCGTCTGTCACCTGCTGTGACATATTGACTCGCCAGTGGTAGTAAGAGCTGGAGATGGGGATGGAGTGTGACGTGCCATCACAGCCGAGGGTCCAAGGGCCAGACTAATCAGTTCAGACATGATTGACCCCTGAAAGCCCTGCACCCTTCTGCTATCCTGGTACAGTATACGTACAGTGGTCCAACCTGCCTACTAGCTGACACTGACCTCCATCAACAGGATCTCTTCAGTTCTCTTGTTCATGCTGCCACTGCCAATGTTGATAGCTGATGTTTTTTTTTTTGTCTGACCTTGTCCCTCATGGCTGCTGATGCTAAGACCACCTTGGAATTCCTTCAATTACTGACCAGGTACTCCCATTTAAAAATAATAATATTACATTTTATTGATATAGCACCTTTCCCATGCTCAAGGCCCATTCAATTTGCTCCACTTCACTTTTTGGCCCAGATACTGGCTAACCCAGAGTGGCATGGCCACCAAGGACACCGTCACCATTGACAGCCTTCTGCACCATTCCTGCCTCTACCCAGAGATGGTAAGCTCGGCATCTTCCTCATATTTGTCACCCACCCTGGCCTGCTTCTAATCGAAAATTATCTGTGCTTATCGCTAATCACGGTGCTGGAGACTGGTGGCATACTGAAAGTTCTTTAGCACATACAAGTAAGAATTCCACTGTACTCTACAAGTGACAATAGTGACCCTATAAATGCACAAACCTCTGTTTAATGGACCCGCTGCCTAAATCTCCTGTACCATCAGCCCCTAACTAACTGAATACCTTAGTTGACTACCTGGAAGAACCCGTGGCTTTCCAGCAGACAGTCCACATGGCTGATTAATATCTGGGTCCCGCAGAGTAGGCCCTAAGAAGTGATCTGTGTAAAATGGCAACTACAGAAGAGCCGCGTCTCCATCATCTAGTAGTGTTTGCCACCATGTCACAATGCAGACTTCACAAAGCTCCCCTCTCACTTTTCCTGAGTGACCTGCTATAATGTAATAAATTATATTACATTACAACCTCCAATAGAGTCAGGAGACTGAATGTTGACCCACAGGGTCAACAACACCCTGATGAGAAGGTACTGAGGAAGCCACAGCGACATAAATGCGCACAGCAAGTTCAGATCTGACCAAGTGTGGCCACAGATGTGGTAGTAACAATTTGGTGGGTTAGCCATAGCTGGTGTAAGCTGGAGCGTTGGACATTACCAGAGTTTCAGAGTTTGTAGTGAATGTTGAGTACTTTCTGAGTAGCAAGTACTTAGTCACAGACATACTTGGCAAGTAACAATCACATCAACGTTTAACTACTGACAGCCCACCTACATTGATCTTGATCACAGCGTCTCAGTCATTCACTTGGCAGTTATGTAATGCGTAGTGAGCTCCATCCCACATTCACCGTGAGGAGCAGGCAGTCAGCTGCAGAGTTTCAGTTCCTGATGCTTAAAAAAAATGTCACATTTACTTGGTGAGCCAGTTTATAGCGTTTTACAGATAGAATACTAGAAACAAAGAGTGGTACTGATGCTCAGTGAGCAACAGATCCTCTGTGAGTGAGAGGCACGTCGGACTTGTGGAGGCAGTGCTGAAGATGTGATGCTTCACACGTAGTCATTGCGGAGGAGATGCAAACTTTGAGACACTCAGAAGACCGAATACAAAGTTACACATACTGAGAGGAACACGCCACAAATACCGAACTAAGAAGGCAGGAAGTGAGGAGTGGATACTCAATCAGTGACAGTTACACACGATGGACACTCAGTGCTAATCAGTGACATGTTCATTGTGGAGCACAGTCAGAGGTGCCCACTAAGTTACACACAGAGTCACACACAGAGGGATGCACCGAGTTTTTACTACAGACATTCAGAGAGTACGGTGAGCACAGTCTCACTCACTCGGTACTTCAGGAGCAGAGCAAGTAGCACATTCTTAGTCCATTTTGGGTTATAAGTAGCAGAACACTCAGCGTCTCAGTACTTGGCAAACTGCACACACCCAGTCAGTGATAGTTAGGTAGTCCTTATGTGCACAGATGCTCAGTCTTAAATACTCAGTCGTGACATGTTGTCACGCTTGTGCATTTGGGAGACAGCTTAAGGGCTCAGTTGATGGTAATTACCCACCAAACCAGAGGTTGGCGCTGTGTACTTCTCTTTTTCTCTTTTTGTCCCTCTGCAGACCAGAAGATTGATGTCACATCTGGTGTCTGGCCTCCTGGACCAGCTCCTTCCCGCCGGAAGTGCAAAGACTGCAAGTTCAGCCATTTTAGGCAGTTCAGCTTTGAACTCCCGTCTGGAAATATATTACTTTTTTGTTCCTTTTTGCTGCGGTGGGTTGGCACCCTGCCCAGGATTGTTTCCTGCCTTGTGCCCTGTGTTGGCTGGGATTGGCTCCGGCAGACCCCCGTGACCCTGTGTTTGGATTCAGCGGGTTGGGAAATGGATGGATGGATGTTCCTTTCTGAAAGATTATTATTTTTCCCCTATTGTTTTCAACAATTATGGGCAAGGCTTGCACAATCCTTTTTGGTTGTCCTTTTTCTTTATTACAATGTTCATTACAGTGAAAATTTGGAGACATCCAGAACCACAACTACTAAATTACACAGAGAGTAACACACAGACGGTCACAGCGAGTACGACAGAGAGCACCAGGAACACAGTCTCACTTAGTCGGTATGTCACGAGCACACCAAGCAGCACTTTCTTAGTCCATCTTTACATTCTAAGCTATGAGTAGCAGATCCTCAGCATCTCGATGCTTGGTGAACTGCACACACCCAGTCAGTAACAGTTACATAGTCCTTATGTGTACAGATACTCAGTCTTAAAAGCTCAATCAGTTAAATATTCATTACAGAGCAGATTCTAAAGCTGGAGACACTCAGAACCCCAACTACTAAGTTACAGAGTAGCACTCAGAGTGTCGTGCAGAGTCTGTACTCAGAGAGTATTAAGAGCGCAGTCTCACTCAGTATTTCATGAGCACACCAAATTAGTCTTTATGTACATTCTGAGTTATGCACTGTCACTGTTGTAGTACTTTAGCGTACAGATGCTCAATCTTAAATACTCAATCAGTTAAAAGTACATGGAGTTACATACCTGTATGCTAAGAGTAGCTAGTCACTAATACTCTACACGACAGGTACTCAGTGAGTCCCGAGAAGCAGTCCCAGTTACTCAATGCTGCATTTGCTCTTTAAGGTAAAGGACCCTTAGTCTGTGTGTACATTCTGAGTGTTGAGTAGCAGATACTCGGTGAGTGACACATAGTACTTGTACTCCTACAGATGCTCAGTGCTAAACGCTCATACGTGCTATGCACATGTAGTCACTGTGGAGAACATGCAAAGACTAAGACAGCTGCACTCACAAATTTCAAGCCGAACACACTTGGGAGCAGCAGGTGCACCGCCACAAATACTCTGCGTACTGTGGACAGCCAATGAATACTAAGATATGACATCCAATCACCGAGTAACTCGGCCAGTTGACACCGGGGTGGCCAACTCCAATTCTGAACGGCCAATGCGGCTGCAGGTTTTTCTTCCTGTTTCTTCATCTTTGACCAATTTCTGCTTTTCTAATTGCCGTGTTTTTAAGACTTGACCTTCTGAATTGATTCTTTTTTCCTTAAATAGCAGCCAAACAAAAATGAGATGACCAGTTAAATCGAGGCCTCAAACTCTTAACAATTTAATTCCAGTTTCCTACTTCAAAGTCAATTCTTGTTGTTAATTTAAACCTGTTATTCAATGTCATGGCTTTTTAATGTTCTCATTCTGCCACAGCAAACATTTCCAAAAAAGGCTGATGTTTTTTAAGAGGTCAATCAAAATGTTTTGTGGACCTGAGCAAATCAACATTACTGACACCCTCACCTTTCTTTGTTTTCAGATATTATATGATGGGCACGGGTCAGTTGAACGTGTGTTGGCTCATTTTTTGTCTCTTTATTGTTTGGCTGCTAATTAAGGAAAAAAGAAACAATTGAGGCACATGAGTCTTAAATAGCAAATCATGTAAAAGTAAAGCAAAGGAGTTGCTTAGCACTAAAAACTGAGCACCAATTAAGATTAGGCTTAGAATGAACATCTGCAGCCACTGCAGCCCTCCAGGATCGGAGCTGGACACGCTGGGTTTCCACATTCAATACGATGAGTTCCAGATACTCGGAGAGGAACAGAGTGACCATCAGAGATTTCAGTGGCCATGTGATGAATGCCCATTGTGGGTGATGGGCTATCCTGTGAGTAACACTTTCTTCTTCTGATTGTGTGTCGCAAAGGCTCAGTGTAGATACTCAGCAAAAGACATCCAGATTCATGGATAGTCAGAGAACAACAACAATTCTCAGTCCCCGCTGTCACTGTGACTCAACTGCAAACACCAGGCGGCTCACATCTGCTCAGATCCATGGAGCCAAGCAGACACAGAACATCACAGATGTTGTGGATACCGTACAGCAGATAATCACATTTGAAGAATCACTTGTAGAATAATGTTGTGACAAAATTAAAGCTTCAGATCTGCAGTGTTGTACTAGCAGGAGGACAGCAGCTTAGCCACAGCAGAGCAGAGTGAAACCACCATTGAGCCCTGGCAGCACATCACAGACAGCCTGATGCTTGGGGCCAATGACGTTAGCAGCAGTAGCAGTAGAAGCAGTCATATTGTCATGTTTAGAGAGGGCAGACACACTCTACCTGCATGTCGGAGTAACAGGCAACACATCACCACTCCCTGGCGCTATTGATAGATAGATAGATAGATAGATAGATAGATAGATAGATAGATAGATAGACACGATTTGATAGATAGATAGATAGATAGATAGATAGATAGATAGATAGATAGATAGATAAGACACGATTAGATAGATAGATAGATAAGACACGATTAGATAGATAGATAGATAGATAGATAGATAGATAGATAGATAAGACACGATTAGATAGATAGATAGATAGATAGATAGATAGTGTGTAAAGTGTACTATATGCCAGAGTGTCTCACATACAGAGCACAGTGACACTCCACCTTACAAAGGCCCCAGTGCTCCACTGTCCCACAGACTCTCCAGATCACAGTTACTCTCAGCCTCAGACACACATGTAACTCAGTGTCCTGGTCTCCGACTTTGTCTTCCAGTAATGCCAATAGATGCATCTGCTCTTCTCCTTGATACACAGGCACTGAGGCTCAGATCTACTGAGGACTTGTCACTGACACCCAGTGCTGGGACCACTAACTGTCTCCCAGACGCTCAGTTATGGGTGCTTCACTTGCAGATTCACTCAGCAGAAGTCAGATAAGGAGAGTAGCATATATTTAGCACTGAGCATAAGATGTTTGACAAACAAGAGGAGACTATTGACGTCATCAGGCTTGTTTGATTAGCTTCTAGCTATGCAGTCCCAGTATCTCCTCCAGATACTTCTCAAAGGTTGTCAAGGTTTCTACTTCAACTACATGGCTTGATTGTTTGTTCAAGACTGCCACAACTCTTTGCATGAAGATGTGATTCTCTGCTTCATCTTCACTTTAATTTCTAGTGCCAAATGCAAATTAAATATTTTCAGGTACTCCTATGATAAAGCCAGTGGCTAACCCTCGCCTTTCAGTTGACATCTCTGAACACCACACTGACCAATGGGCTCAGTCCGTGGCATCAGGGCACACCTGCACACAGACGGCGTAGAACTGTCACTTAAAGTGACACACGCAGACATGTTTGGGATGCAGGAAGAAAACCGGAGTACACATTGAGAGCATTCATTGCTCTTTCATGCTCAGTCTCCCATTTTCCCTTTTTTCAAACACACTCCTCCATTACTGGGTGAATAAACAGACATAAGAGTTTACTTGTTGCAAACCTCTGAGCCTTGAAGTTGGGAACAATGCAGTGTGTGGTCCACAGTCTGTGTTTTTAAGCATTTTATCTCAGAAATGAAAGGAACAACCTCATCACACTTGGACTTCAGTGAGAGCTCAGGCTCTCTTGTTCTCGCTGTGTTTATTGTGGCTTTCCTCACACACAGCCACCCCGTAACGCCAATATGCCAACTCAGAAAGGCCTCTCAACTTTTCTCCATTACAAGGCGCTCGCCCCTCTGTTCTCAGTGCCTCATCTTCAAGGCCCACTGATGTCAGAATGGACTCAGGTCCTGAGGAGCTGTGTATTGGAAACAGTGGGTCAGATAATGGATGGGAATTTGGGAGACACTTTGATGACACAACTCCAGAGTGAATGCATCAGCTTGTCCTCCACACTGCTAATGCACAGCACCTGCCAATGTACACATCTGGAATGGAGACTCCACTCACCTCCCATGAGGAACAGCAGGCCAGCCACATATTGCATTAAGTCATGTTGCTTGCAGCACCCCAACACTCCGATGATCCATCCAAACAAGATGATGGAGACTGCCATTCCAATGAATCCCGCTGTCATCCGGCGCAGATCTACAACAAGGTAAAATGTCTGAATTAGTGCCCTAATTTGTGGTGTTCATAAGAAATGCAATGATTTATTTATTAAGGTAGAAGAACATAATAAACAAGAATAGATATGTCAGATATTTGAAATAGTAAAATGTGTGCTTGAATTTAAATATTTCCAGTCTAAATATTCTTGAAAGTAATAGAAACTTGTCATTTTCACTGTTTGATCGATGCTCGCATGGTACTAGACACCTAGTAAATGGTCAAAAATCAAAAATAACATCATATTTATAATCATTGACCTTGAAGTAGTCTAAAATGTTACCCCACATGCTTATGTTTGAAATGTGTAATGTGTTATTTTTATCTTTCTGGGAGTGGCTTGCAGAGATGGTAAAGAATCAAATATCAAAAATATTACCATATTTGTGATCAGTGTCGGAGTGGGGTTTTTTTCTGTTAAATATGATTTTCACTATTTGATTATATATTGATTAGCTGTCCCCTGCGGCTCCACCCACATAGTAGTGAAACGGAACAAACTTTTAAAAAATTCTGCCAAGTGGATGGTAGGTATGCTCCAATGTCAAACATTGGCACTGTATCTGATCATGTTCAGGTCTGATGGGAGAGTGTTCCCCACGTGCGGAGAAAGGCACATTGCCGTGATTTCTCTGGCAATCAGCAGCTCCCCTCTAAAACACACGTAGCTCTGATCTCTCTCTCAAAAACATCAAACGTTACTCCTTAACAATTTCTAGATGATAATGTCTTTTGAACAAACAGGTGTCGATAGCTAAGCGGAGGCAAGGTATGCTCAACACGTGGCGAGAGGTAGACCGACTTGAACGGAGGCAGGCGGTGAGTGAGGAAGGCCCCCCCCACCCCACCCTCGGCCCGCAGCCTTTCTCTCCGATTCACGCAAATAACTTTGATACTTAGAGAAGTCACAAAATCAACCGGAATGTTCAAACAAATTATAGAAAAACACCCAATGTAAATCCATTAAGCAGTTCTCTCGTGAAAAGAGGACAGACATACATACATACAGACCAACAGACACTGAATTTTATATATACAAATTATATTGAATGACTTATATCCTTGTTAGGTGTTTTGTGACGTAGTCCCGCTGTTACTTTTGCACAAGATTAAGTATTGGTAAGAGAACCAGTATAATCTAATTTAGCAGAATTCTGACTCCAAGGGTCTGTTTATCAGTAACTTGCAAGGATATGAGAAATGAAGCTAATCACAAACTTGTGCAATGAACAATGCATTTGTAATCAAATGTAATCAACAGCTGTAGTTCAGCCACCTCTTTCCATGTACCACGTGACTCCACACATGTCAATAAAGGTACTCTACCCGTCCTGAACTGGCATTGTGAATTTTACTCGGACATCAGCAACATCAAAATAGCCTAAAATGACACTCCACATGCCTTTATTACTGATCCCCATTTTTTCCAAAGTTTTATAAGCAGAAGTACCTTTGACCCCTTGTATCCCATTAGCGAGTGAACCCCTGGGGTTTGTTGATGCAATGTGCCCTCCTGACTGGGTGTGCTCTGATGAGACAATGATGTGATAAACGGATGACTACAGAGGGGAGGATGGACACTTCTTAATGGTGTCCACAACCTTCTGAATGCCTTTTCATAATAACTGGGCACATAGTGTCCCAGTCAATTTAAATCCACTGCACTTTATGGTTTAGTCCTGCTAACCCGCAAATGTGGTCACCGTCTGCAGAATGTGAATGCCCATGTGGTGGTGTACCGTTGTTTTCTTGCATTTACCTGAAAAAAGTGTCAATGCATCAAAATATAGAAGAGTGGTCAAGCACACACAACACAATCTGAAATGTTTGACTCTCTGACACAGACACAAAGACAGAGATGCACAACGGCAGCCTGCGGTTCTGAAAGTCCTTTTCCACGCTTGAGAGATTTTTCCTGCTTACGTTTTTATTGTTTTTCAAAAATCATATAATTTTCTAGCATTTTTCTTAATCCTGAGCACGGTCACGGGTTGTGGGGTGGGCTGGAGCCTATCCCAGCAAACATAGGGGGCAAGGCAGGGTGCCAGTCCATCACAGGGTGAACTCATTCACAAACACACACACACGCACATTAAGTAGATTCAACATAGTGTTGCCAGTCTACCTAACCTGCATGTCTTTGGCCCTATTTTGTCTTTTTTGGTGTTATACACTCTGTGTTATATGTTTTTTATGCAATATTGTATTGCTTATGAAATATTTTGTTATTTTATATTATGTTAAGAATATGCAGGTTTATTTGGTGTCTCTCCTCTTCGTGGAGCCCACTGCATTGATTAAGTTGGATTCCTGTGTGTTTGGTTTATGATTTCAATTTTCAGTTTTTGATCCGATTCTTGCGTTTTGTTCATAAGATACTGTCTTGTGTTTTTTCATTTTCTGGATTTGTTTGCTTTCAGGCAAAACATATTTTTGCTCTTTTTTCTGCCTTGTCTTTTGTTATTCTATTTTCCTTTAATAAAATGTTCAATATTCAATTAACTTTGTTTTTTATGTTTTTCCTCTCTCCTTTTTGTTATTATGCTTCATTTTTTGAACTTTAAATGCATTAACCCCATTTTTGGGGCCTAGGCAGGCCTAAAAGCCTGCCTTTTGAGTTTTGAGCAGACTAGCCTGAGGTTCTGGCTTTTCAAATGGACTCAGACCAGAAAATGAGGGTTGGTCTGGTCTTTTGTGTGCTTTTTTGAGGCCTGCACTCCTTTTTGTGCTTCATTGTGGTAGGAGGACACTGTGCTTTATAGCTCAAGTATAAGAAGGCAGGGAACACCAGTGAGGCCTCTAAGTGAGGCAGAGATCCTGGACAAACAGCCAACAGGAGGCAGTAGAGACTGAGCCATGTGGCCCACAATCTGCCCTGTTAACTTGTTGCTGCTTAAGGGTGTCTTTTCCGCAGCGGCCACTAGATGCTGCTCTAAGCGAGAGGCTCTGGGGTTGCACAGACCATTGCCGACCTGAGAGGAAGACTGGCCTATAAATAAACCTGGGATGGAGTCAGAAGGCCCATCCTAGCAGGGGAACTTGAAGCTGGACAATGGCTTAGAGAGAGGGAAGGACGAGACACCCGGAGAGAGAATTACAGACAAGAGGAGAGCTTGGGTGCACCTCAGTGTGGTGGGGAACATGCAAAGCAATCCCACCAGTGCTTTGATGCCAATACAACATGGTGGAGGAGAACTAAAATAGAAGTTATAATTCAGGCAGGGCTTAGGGAAGGCACAAAAAACAAAGGCAAACTTGTAGACCTAAGGCACACTGCAAAAGTCGCTGGATCATCCTTATTTTACTACCTCGTAACAAAGTGATGCACATATTTTTGAAAAGAACACAGCACTCGGATACCAAATACAGCGTGCCACAACCTTATATGGGCAAGGAAGGATGGCTCAACATGCCATGTGACTTCTGGGTCATGTGAATGGCAACAGACAATATGCATCTAGAGAACTCCCAGAAACATAGCATCTCAGGTCAGAGGATTCATGTTATTTATGTCAAAGCACGTGAAGGTCGAAACATTTCTCTCTATTATAAAAAAAATCTTAGAAGAGAGACACTTTTACATCCCGCGAGAAAGAGATTTAACCATGCCTGGGGCCAGAAATAAAGGACAAAGAGAAGATAACAAATTAGAACGTCGTAAAGAATTCAAAAATGTTGGTGCGGTACACAAGCAGAGCAGGTTAGAGATAATGAAAGTACGAAAATTTGAAAGTCTCAAAAAAAGGACAGGAAAGGTCGCATTAGCGCAAACAAACGGAAATTATTACTCGGTGAAATAACAGAACAGCGAAAAAAGAGATCGAATATATTGTTCAGATTTAAACTTTAAGTCGGAGACTTGTAGATCGTCTAATTCGTGTTGCCAGTGAGAATTAAAAGGTTCCAAAAACACTGGCGCAGTATGAAGTCCCGTGAGATGGAAACTTTTAACATGAGATCCTTTCAAGTCACACCCTATTTACAACTATTTTCAAACAAGACCACGGTCATCTAACCTCAGTCGTGTGAATGCTTTTGTCTGACACACTTCCTGCGCTCTCAGCTCTTATAAATTTTATCAGAACAATAATTTTATACGTTCTAGATGACACGTCAATGACAAAGCAAAGAAGAAAGAGCGTGGAAAAACATTCGAAAAAGTCTTTTTATACATTAGAGAGAAAGAAACGATATTCACTCAAGTTATACATTGCGTTGTCATGATGTAAGTCCAAACATGGAATCAAAGTTCAATGCGATCTTGAAGAAAAGTTAATTACAAATATTGTTTTTACTAAAGTTTTAAAGTAAAAGTGAAAATAATGCATATGCAACAATTCCCATAAAAATAACAATCGCTTTAAATTGTATATCCGGTAAACGAAACCCGGGGTTGGACAAGCGAAGCGAGCAGGGGGGCAGAGCCCCCTAGTATAAAATACAAGAAAATGATCATGTTTGAGGCACTGGTAAGTTTCATGAAGTTTTCTGTGTGAGCTTAAGATTTAATAACAAATTCTGTCCAGTCAAACGTACAGATTTTCATGTAGAAGAAGAAAAAGCAACACAAGTAATGTACTGTTTTTAGCGCATTACATTTTATAAGAAGTAACATATAACAAATTTAGTTTCTTGTAAGTAATGAGCAATGTAACTAAGCTACTGGGAGAAACGGACCATGCATGTTATCAGATTCATGTTTAACGATGTTTAAGCTTTATTTTATGCACATTTTTATGACATTGCCAAGGAAGAAATCCATAAACTGACCCCTCGCATGTAAACAGAGGTTTTAAAGAAAACAGATTTCTGCCCCAACTGAGTTGCTCACCATATCTCGGTTTAAGTATGTGAATACAAACGCACTCTAGCCAGGGCCGCCATACCAACATCATAGGCCCCCGGGCAAAGTAGTGTGCTGGGCCCCATCCTGCTTTGATAGCAAAACAGAAACACCGATGGGCATCAGAAACATTCCAGTCTCGTATGCTCCTGGGGCCTCCTGCCAGTGCCCGTTGTGCCCATTTGTTAAGAGGGCCCTGCACTCTACAAGTAGCAGCAATGCCAGTCAGAGCACAAACAGGAATTACCCATAATCCACCTCTCCCTTGTTTACACCGTAGCTCGGCCAGACGTTGACCGAGTCATTATTGTCACATGCTCAGAGCGCAGTGACATTCTTAGTTTTTTTTGTCCACGTATAGCTAACTATAGGACCTGACCACGTGTTGGTGGGCTTAGGGGTGTTATTGACCTCTTACTATTGTATTGTCCTCATGACATTTAATGTACACTTTTTAGTAAATGGGTTAAGTGCTCTCTATTATTTACTAACAACTGTCTGATTTTTTTCAGAAATAAAAATGATTGCAGAATAAATGTGTTATGGCCAAACAGAGTACCAATCTATATAAGAAGGTCCAAAGATTTAATTTAACGTTTTTTTTTTTTCTTCATCTCTGGGTTCTCCGTATGATCACTCCTACTTTGTCTTTTTGCAGAACTAGATTGACTTATATCTAAATTGTTATCACTGTGCTCCTTTTTTCATTCCTCATTCCAGGACAGACTGCAATAGTCATAGCCCAGTGTATGAATTTGAACCTCTGATCCTCCTCATTCATACTTGGTCTTTTCCCTTTGGTGGACTCAGGCTTGTCATCACCTCACCCGCTCCTGTCACTTGCCAATGAAGACTCCATTTTCTTAAGCTTTTGGTCACATCCACACTTGTACTCTTTATGTTTCTGATTTTTTTTTTGTTTGTCCTTTCTAATTTGTCTTCCGAGAACCTTTAACAACCTGCTGAATTACCCACCTGTCAATTGTTTTGGTGTTCATGACAAGGGATGGGCCAAAAAAAAAATCTTTTGTCAGGTAGGGAAGACAAACCTTTCACGGTGAAGCAGTTATTTCAGTTGAAGGTTTCAAGGTAGGGTTGTTAATCTTATGATTATTAAGTAAGGACATCTGCCTGTCATTTTTAAAGTTTATGCTCAGCTGAGGTTTTGCCACCCCTAAAGGATGACCCTAGCTTTAAAAGTAACACATTCTGAGCACTTCTCGTCTGTCTGTGTCATGTAATTGAAGCGGCTGGCCTCTGAACAGGATGGCACCAGCACATCTAATGGCACTAGTAGCATCGCACTTACAAACTCACACAGCAGGGACTTTCAACGAAATGGCCAGGACGTTAGAGGAGTTAAGCGGCAGGAGAAACTCCCAGGAGTCAGTGGAGCCCCTTACAGTACAGCCAGTCCTTATGCTTCCAGCATCCAATATACTTGTGTACTTACGCAGGGCGTGCCATTCATCCTGTCGGATTGTCTTGGTGACATTGATGGGAAGATTCCTTGGAAGCGTAGAGGAAGAGTAGTGGTACTTCACTGGCGTGCAGCGCTGCACCACACCTGCAATAAAACAAAAGGACGTGGAGAATCAGTAAAGCTTATGGGAAACACAATATCATCACAATCTGTTGTGATCCATTTTGGTTAGTGGCTTAAACACCATCATGCTGCGACAGCTTCATCTTAACACGGCTCAGCTCTCTGGAGCTCACATTCATTTGGGACTGATCCTTTAAGATTCTGCCTGTAAACTCTGTTCCTGTCTCACCTCAGTGAATGGCAGCTCCACATCATTTGTGCCTGATCCCATGACATCCCTTCATTCTGCAGCCTTAATGATTCTGTTCACATCTCAGTAGGCTTCAGCTTTATGTCACTACAGCCTGATCCTGTCACAGATTACATCTCGTTGCTCTGATCCCTACACCCCGTATCCTTACCTAATACAGTCTGATCCTGTCTCATCGCAGTCTCCTTCAACGTTATCAACAACACTTTAATTGTTACACATGTCAGCTTTCCACAGCTTTGCCTTTTAGTCTGATCCTGTCATGGCTCAATGTTTTGCAGCTTTTACCATCACAGTCTAATCCTGCCTCAGTATGCTTCAGCTGGACCTCACTAGACTTTGATGCTATGCTCGTCATCTCAGGTATCCTCCAACTTTACTCATGACAGCCTGCTGCAGCCATGTCTAGGTATCCTGCAAGTTTAAAAAGCAGCGCCTGATCCTGCCATGTTCAGCTTATTCTTATTGGAGTCTGATCCTGTCACATCAGTATTTTGCGTCTTTATTTCATTAGACTCCAGTCCTGTCACGCCACAGGATTCTGACCCCATCACATCTCAGATTGCTTCAGCTTTGCTTAATACAATCTGACCCTGCCGGGTCTCAGTAAACTGCAGCTTAGATAGATAGATAGATAGATAGATAGATAGATAGATAGATAGATAGATAGATAGATAGATAGATAGATAGATAGATAGATAGATAGATAGATAGATAGATAGATAGATAGATAGATAACTCAACAGAGGTGGATCTTCTCACATCCCACTTATGACATTGTACATGTATCATGTCACACCAGTATCCTTCTACTGTACTCATCCTGTCACCCTCTAGCAGTCTGCTGCTTTATCGCACGACAGTCTGATCCTATCACACCACAGAATTCTGCATCTCACAAGCAGTGGCGTTTCAATCTGTCACACATCAACTGTATGCAGGACAGCTTGGCCCAGTCACGTGTCCAGGGCAAGCAAACAGGGTCTGAACAAACATCTCCCCAGTGTTCTGCATTTCACCATTAATGATCCTGCCTAGCTTCATCCATTACAGCCTGTATCAAGCCACATTTTGGAGTTCCATAGGTGGCCAGACTAGAGGCCCACCCAATTCCCTCTCTACATCTCACTACTAAATCTCACTAGAGTGGATCCTGCCTCATGCTGCTCTTTTGCTGCTGTCTTTGACTCGAGTCAATGCTATTCTGCATTTAGTCTGATCTTGTCATGCCTCAGCATTCTGCAGTACTGTAGTACTGCAGTCTGGTCCAGTTACACCTCAGTATTGTCATTTTCACCCCCATAATCTGATTCTGTATTGCTCTTTAAACTGGAGACTGCTTTACTCTCGTCTCCGGTTCACCTCTTGTAGGAGTTGAATTTGCACCCTGATTCGCATTGCACCTAGCAGGTGACCTGTGATTGTTAAAAGAAGCCTAACTTTATTATCTGCTAAGTCTGTGCTCGAGTTTCATATTTTTATTTTCTGAGCTTATGCTTACAGGCTTAATGTGTTATTTATTATTAACTATGATAAAGGCATTTTTAGTGACTTTATAGCAAAATATACAGTTATATGAAAAAGTTTGGAAACCCCTCTTAATTCTTTGGATTTTTGTTTATCATTGGCTGAGCTTTCAAAGTAGCAACTTCCTTTTAATATATGACATGCCTTATGGAAACAGTAGTATTTCAGCAGTGACATTAAGTTTATTGGATTAACAGAAAATATGCAATATGCATCCTAACAAAATTAGACAGGTGCATACATTTGGGCACCCCAACAGAGATATGACATCAATACTTAGTTGAGCCTCCTTTTACAAATATAACAGCCTCTAGACGCCTCCTATAGCCTTTGATGAGTGTCTGGATTCTGGATGGAGGTATTTTTGACCATTCTGCCATACAAAATCTCTCCAGTTCAGTCAAATTTGATGGCTGCCGAGCATGGACAGCCTGCTTCAAATCATCCCATAGATTTTCAATGATATTCAAGTCAGGGGACTGTGACGGCCATTCCAGGTCATTGTACTTCTCCCCTCTGCATGAATGCCTTTGCAGATTTCGAACTGTATTTTGGGTCATTGTCTTGTTGGAATATCCAACCCCTGCGTAACTTCAACTTTGTGACTGATGCTTGAACATTATCCTGAAGAATTTGTTGATATTGGGTTAAATTCATCCGACCCTCAACTTTAACAAGGGCCCCAGTCCCTGAACTAGCCGCACAGCCCCACAGCATGATGGAACCTCCACCAAATTTGACAGTAGGCAGCAGGTGTTTTTCTTGGAATGCGGTGTTCTTCTTCCGCCATGCAAAGCTCTTTTTGTTATGACCAAATAACTCAATTTTTGTCTCATCAGTCCAAGTCACTTTGTTCCAAAATAAATCTGGCTTGTCTAAATGAGCATTTGCATACAACAAGCGACTCTGTTTGTGGCGTGAGTGCAGAAAGGGCTTCTTTCTCATCACCCTGCCATACAGATGTTCTCTGTGCAAATTGTGCTAAATTGTAGAACGATGTACAGATACACCATCTGCAGCAAGATGTTCTTGCAGGTCTTTGGAGGTGACCTGTGGGTTGTCTGTAACCATTCTCACAATCCTGCACATATGCTGCTCCTGTATTTTTCTTGGCCTGAAAGACCTGGGTTTAACAGCAACTGTGCCCGTGGCCTTCCATTTCCTGATTACATTACTTACTGTTGAAACTGCCAGTATGTGAATTTCCCCTTGGGATTAATAAAGTATCTATCTATCTATCTAAACCTCTGAGATAGCTTTTTGTAGCCTTCCTCTAAACCATGATACTGAACAATCTTTGTTTTCAGATCTTTTGAGAGTTGCTTTGAGGATCCCATGCTGTCACTCTTCAGAGGAGAGTCAAAGGGAAGCACAACTTGCAACTGACCACCTTAAATACCTTTATATCTCATGATGGACACACCCGTCTCTGAAGTTCAAGGCTTAACGAGCTAATCCAACCAATTTGGTGTTGCAAGTAATCCGTATTGAGCAGTTACATGCATTCAAATCAGCAAAATTACAAGGGGAGACACATTTTTGCACAGCCAGTTTTTCACATTTGATTTAATTTCATACAACTACATACTGCTTCACTAAAAATCTTTGTTTGGAAAACACCGCAGTACTCAGATGTTCCTAGGAAATGACAGACCTACCACTGTTATCTTTTTTGTTGAAAGTACAGTAAATTATTATGCAGGCTCAGAGGGGTTCCCAAACTTTTTCATATGACTGTATAAAGCTTAAGACAAAAAGGTTATATTTAATGCATAATAATTGTTGTCTTGTAATGCTTAGGCTAAGTTTCCTGTTGATGGACCCAACTGGATTATATAAAAGGTAGACCAGTTGTGGTATTGTATGAGGAAGTTGGGAGTGGCACAGAAGTATGTAAGAGTTGCACAGGATATGTACGAGGGAAGTGTGACAGTGGTGAGGTCTGCAGTAGGAGTGACGGATGCATTCAAGGTGGAGGTGGGATTACATCAGGGATCAGCTATGAGCCATTTCATATTTGCAATGGTGATGGACAGGTTGACAGACGAGATTAGACAGGAGTCCCCGTGGACTATGATGTTTGCTGATGACATTGTGATCTGTAGCGAGAGTAGGGAGCAGGTCGAGGAGACCCTGGAGAGGTGGAGATATGCTCTAGAGAGGAGAGGAATGAAGCTCAGTAGGAACAAGTCAGAATACATGTGTGTAAATGAGAAGGAGGTCAGTGGAATGGCGAGGATGCAGGGAGTAGAGTTGGTGAAGGTGGATGAGTTTAAATACTTGGGATAAACAGTACAGAGTAATGGGGATTGTGAAAGAGAGGTGTAAAAGAGAGTGCAGGCAGGGTGGAATGGGTGGAGAAGAGTGTCAGGAGTGATTTGTGACAGACGGGTATCAGCAGAAGTGAAAGGGAAGGTCTGCAGGATGGTAGTGAGACCAGCTATGTTATATGGGTTGGAGATGATGGCACTGACCAGAAAGCAGAAGACATAGCTGGAGGTGGCAGAGTTAAAGATGCTAAGATTTGCATTGGGTGTGACGAGGATGGATAGGATTAGAAATGAGTACATTCGAGGGTCAGCTCAAGTCGGATGGTTGGGAGACAAAGTCAGAGAGGCGAGATTGCGTTGGTTTGGACATATGCAGAGGAGAGATGCTGGGTATATTGGGAGAAGGATGCTAAGGATAGAGCTGTCAGGGAAGAGGAAAAGAGGAAGGCCTAAGCGAATGTTTATGGATGTGGTGAGAGAGGACATAAAGGTGGTGAGTGTGACAGAACAAGATGCAGAGGACAGAAGGATATGGAAGAAGATGATCCACTGTGGCAACCCCTATTGGGAGCAGACAAAAGAAGAAGGAGATTATCTGACAAACCATGAGAACAGGAAAAACGTGCAAAATCTCAGGGTCATAAACACATTTAAAAAGTCACGTACTCCTAAGCTGACAGGCCTGCCAATCAACCTGGTGGACGGAACTAATTGTGGTTATTTAAGGTATCAATGTTTGTCACGGCACATTATCAACTGGGTGTAGCCAATCATGTTAAAAGTTTTCTGATTATGTCATGAATTCTTTGCAATTGTGATCTAATGAATGAATGAATTGTATAAATATAGCACAGAGGACGCTCCTTTCCTTGGTAACACTTGCTAATAAGATAAGCTATGTTGCCTCTTGCAAGACTCAGATAATAAATAAGGAGAATTGGCTCTTTCTCACGCCTGTGTTTACTGCCTATATGGGATACCCAGTTTTGGGGGATGCCTGTTAAATTTCTTTCACACTCTTCACCATTGTGGTCTGGTCCTTCTACACATCATTCTTTATCACCTTCGCCGAATAAAGTCTCATCCTATCTTTATATTGTCACTAGAGGCTGATCCTGGCACACTTCTTCTTCTACTTGGTAGTTTTCTGTTATACAGCAATATTCTGTATTTCTACATCACTGTAGTCCAATTTTGTCACAAAACATACCTTCCACTTTAACCATTATGCTCTCTATGATTACCAACTCTGAGGCCAATCCAATGCAGTCTCTGTATCACACACCATACTGTCTCTAGAGCCTGATCCTGTTACATAGATACTGTGTCTGAGCAGAGTCAGCTCTGTTACACCTCAGTGTTGTAAGCCCTATGGTCTGATCCTGTCACACTTCATTATCATGAATCTTTACTCTGCCCAGTCTGACTGTTTCTCCCCTTTACATTCTGCTGCTTTTCTGACCACATAACACTTCAATGTCCTTCCTGTTAAAGCTTAGGAGCCTACATCTTTACCTAACATATTTTAACCATGTTGGCTCTATGTAATTCTGCTTACTCAATACATTCTGGCTCAGTCACATCTCATTAGCATTGCAATCCCATCGACTTTGACTATATAGCTTGATCCTGTCTTCTGTCAAAGTGCTGGAGTCTTTTTGATCCCGCCACACATGAGTGTCCTGCAGTCTGTTATCAGTGTGATCCTGTCACTTTTTATTGTCCTTTAATTTTTTTGTCTTGATCCAATCATGTCCAACTTCATCACATGTCAGTGTCCTACAGGTTACAGGTTAAAAGATATTTATCCCCTTGGATGTGTTCATGTTTTATTCTAACACAACATTGAAACACAGCAGATTTAATTTTTTTTTTTGACACTGATCAACACAAAAGGCTCTTTAATATCAACGTGAAAAGATTCAATAAAGTGATCTAAATGAATTATAAATATAATATTAAATAACTGATCGGTCAGGCAGTAGCAGTGCTGCTTTCATGCAGTAAGGAGACCAGGGTTTGTGTCCAGGGTCCTCACTGCATGGAGTTTGCATGTTCTCCCCTTATTTGAGGAGGTCTCCTCCCACTGTCCAAAGCCATGCTGGTTAGGTGAACTAGCAACAGCAAATTGGCCCATGTGTGTTTGTCCTGCGGTGGACTGCCAGCCTGTCCAGGACTTGTTCCTGCTCTGCACCACATACTAGATGGGACCGACTCCAGAAACCGCGCCTCTGGTCTGGATTAAGCAGGTTAGAAAATGTCATGATGTATTCACCCCCTTCAAGTCAGTATTTAGTAGATGGCAGCCATGATCTCCTTGAGTCTGTCTGCACAGGTCTCTGTCAGCTTTGCACATCTGGACACTGCAATTTCTCTCCTGACTTCTTTACAAAACTGTTCAAGCGTTAAGTTTCAAGGGGATCATGAGTGAACAGATGTGTTTTTGATAATGTGCAGTGTTTGGCTTGCACCACACATAGTGTTTGGTCTGATGGTCAAAAAGCTCAATTTACGTCTCATCTGTCCATAGAACCTTCTTCCAGCTGACTTCAGAGTCTCCCAGGTGTCTTCTGAAAACTCTAACCGAGATGTCCTGTGGGTTTTTTGAACAGTGGCTTTCTTCTTGTCACTCTCCCATAAAGCTATGACTGGTGAAGCTCCTGGACTACAGTTGCTGTACGCACAGTTGCTCCAAACTTAGCCACTGTAGCTTGTAACTCCTTTATAGGCCTCTTGTTGTCCTTCTGTAGTAGACTTCACTTTGTTTGTGGATGACCTGATCTAGGCAGATTTCCGGCTGTACTGTACTCTTTCCATCTCTTAATATTCAGTGACTTCAATATTTTCTTGTCTCCATCCTTTGCTTGAGTTGCTTGGAATGTTTGTTTGTTATTTATGTGTTCAATCATTTTGTGTTACAGAGTGATCTGTTGTCATCTTCACATGCAAGAGTCTCTTTCTTTTTTTTTTAACTTTTATTGAATTTAGTTAAAGCATGTAACATTCCATACAATCAAGTGAAACTTTACAAAACTAAACTCAATTCAACCCCCACCCTGAGCTGAGAAAGAGAGAAAGGCCAACAGCCAGAGCAAAACATTTGAGAGTAGTATAGTAGTCTAAGTGCTTAATTAGATCCTGCCAGGTTAGGGTTAGGGTTCTTTCTTTTGATCAGTATCTAAAAAGCCAGATTAATTCCACTGTGATTCAGTGTTATATAACAACAAAATGTGAAATCTTCTAAGGTGTGAATATTTTTTTTATAGCCATTGTACGACTGTCTTGTCACATCCCTGTATGCTGCAGTGTTGCTTCACTTAAGTCCAGTCTTGTCACACCCAGCTCTGGCTCACTGGCATTGGTGTCTGGTCCTGTCAGCCTGCCTTGGCTAACCCGATCCTTTTCTGATCCTTTACTTCATCATGATGTTGCAGCTTTATGCCACCAGAGTCTGTCACCTGTCACAATCCTTCTGCTTTACCCAAAACTGGATTCTGCCTCATCACAGTGTTGTGCATCTTCATCATTTCAGACCCATCCTGTAATATCTCAGGATTCTCTCATGAAGATCAGGAGCTCAATTAATTATTTGCTGGCCTCAAGATTCTCTGCTCTGTGCTGAAAAGCTTTAGGGGCTCCATGCTGTCCTCTTTACAGCAGTGGTGACTATACATGGTAGATGCAGTGTCCAAAAACTAGACGATACTTTAAATAGAGCTCTGTTGACATCTTAACATTTATGAACCATCACGCGTGCATGGGCTGTGGGGATGCTGAGAAGTACACCCAATTATCTGTCACTCCAGAATGCGCTTGCAGTGGAGTGGTGGCTCTGAGGCTAGGGATCTGTGCCGGCAATCAGAAGGTTGCTGGTTTGAATCCCATAAAACGCCAGAAGTGACTCTACTCTGTTCAGCCCCTGAGCAAGGCCCTAAACCTGTAACTGCTCTGTTCTGAGCATGATGTTAATCTGTCCAGTCCACATGAAAACTTGGGGGTTGGTGGCAGAATTGGCACTCCAGCCACTGTAAAAAAACCTCAGTGTGGTGCTAGGGTGTCATCCATTGTATGGCTGCACTTGGATCTCAATCCAGGTGGTTTGCTGTGTGGTGGGTGCAACAACGCACTATAATCAGCGCGTGCTCCCAACCTCTCTCTCCCTCCTGAATGCTGGGAGAGGACAAACCCCATTGAGGTCAGCCCAGCCATTAAGCAGGCTTGACTGCTATGTTATGCTTTAAGGGTCTGTAAATGCTTTGTAGGTGTTGGCACTGATTTAGAAGAACGTGACAACTCTATGAGCACCACAGAACAGAAAGCCCACAGAAAGTAGGCACCAGATTAATACAACTGTGGAGCAGTTGTGAGGCGGCCTGAATGATAAATGAAAACTGGCCAGCAGGAGATGGACTATAATCAAAAGTCAGGAGAAAATGACCCGCCCATCCACTGGGGCACTCTACCATTAACTCATGTAACTTGATGTTCACCTCTCAATCCTCTCGTCTACCCATCCATCTTCCCATCTGCTCATGCACTCATTAATCCACCTGCTCATCTATCCAAATATACAGTATTCCATTTTCTTATTACAGGAATGAAAATTAGCCTGCCAGTTTTCCCTGCCAAACGCCTATTCTCCATGTTGCTTTTGCCTGTTCGCTCCCCGCTGCCTCGACGTCCCGCGGCCCTGCGCGCTGTCAATCATGTCCTAGCTCAGGCTGCCATGGAAACAGATTACAGTAAATCTTCATTCTTGCTTGGCTTAAAGATGCGTGGAGCTTCGGTGACTGAGCTGGGATTTGAACTAAGAGCCTCTCGGCATCAAAACCTTCAGCCCTGAGACCACTGGCTATCTCTGAAATACACAGGGAGGTTTCTTGGGGACACAGTGACCGGTCTGGTCTGCGATTGAGTTGAGAATTACTTTATCCGCCAACCCAAGGTCAAGAATGTAGTGGGGTAATGTCACCAGGCATGGGGTGCACAAGTGGAGGGGGTGAGCGACTTCCCACCCAGGCACAATCCTGCCTTTTGAAATGCATATTCATAGAGCCTGAGCTCCCTCTAGGTGGCAGCGTTTCAACTTAAAACACTCCAGGCTTTCGCACAATTATGCCGGATTAAATGACATTTCACAGAATGGTGACGAGGACAGTGCTTTATAGATTTCTGCTCTCACACATGCCAAGGTATTTATGATTAATTTATTAAGTTACAAGAAGCCAGGGAGGCTCATTAAAATAAGAAGCACGCGGCTTATTACAAAGTGCCAGGCACTGGCCAATTAAATGTGAACAAGTCGCTCTTGAAAATGAAATGAATCAAAGTGGCTTCAAGCTGCCGCCCATCATGAACTCTCGATCAACCACCGATGAATGACCTGCTTGTTCCGAAGAAACAATTTGTCACATTAGGCATCCCCGGAAGCACCCGGTGATGCCTCCACTTGACAGTTCTTCTGGAAGTGTATGCCAAAGCTTTAGCATCACATGAGCATGAGTAGTCCATTTAGTTGTAGGACAGACTGGCATTTTCCATTCAGCTATGACTGGAACACAAGTCCTGGCTTACATAGCTGCAGCAGGACACTCTTAATATCAGCTTCATCTTGACTTGGCCTCTCTTTGGAATGTAGCCTCTGCGCTTTATCTGATAAAATGATCCACTACCAAATGACATTTCAGACCTGTCTTAACCATTTGGCTCAAACAATAAGCCGTAACTTAATGACTGGCAACCTTGATGGACAAAACATTGCTCCAATAGTCAACCAAAAGGTTGGGCTTATGTGCACTCCAGAAACCAATGGCAAGAGTCCAGCCCACCCCAAATCTGCTCTCTTCATCAAACTCATTGCTTTTATTGAGAATTTAGATTAAGGATCAATGTGCCTTATTATTAGATTTAGTACTCTTAGCTATTAAAAACTTATGCCTGAAGCAGCTTAAATGGTCATCATTTATTTTAGCATAAGGGGTGCTGGGCTGCTATCTTCTACGGCCTGCCCATCTTTTCACTTGCTTTGCTTTGAACTTCTGTGAGTCAAGGATGTTGTGTTGTCTGAGGGAACTGAGCAAGCAGACTTTCGTTGTGGGAAGACAGCTGCTGAGGCTTCCGAATGAAAGAACAAGCTTCCACAAGTGTTCACAGGCCTTTAATTTTAAGAAAACTAAGCAAGCTCTAATGTTGGCACATAAACATATGAACACTTTAGATGACATTTCAATTTATATATTAAGGCTTATCAATACCTTAGGCAATCAATTTAAAGCAAAATGCATTGTGTTAGCTAGTTTGAGCTATATAAGAGCTTAAGAGTTGATTATTAAAGGCTGGGGTTTCTCTGTTTATTTTTTAAGTAGCTGCCTGTGAGTCTAAGGCCGCCTGCTTCCATTCTCAGCAGCTGAGCCCCTCTGCTGGCAAGTCAGAGACAGTGTGTGGCTGTGTGCCACTTCCAAATGGTGCAGCTGCCTGTGTCTGCAGGTTTTCACATCAGCACACATATATATTTTAGACAGCATTTAAGCTTATATGTCAATGCTTCTTTATGAATCATTATAATAGTAAATCAAGTTACAGCAAAATGTATTAAATTAGCTACCTTTAAGCTTTGTAAGATTAATTGTTAAAAGCTTGTAGTTTTTTTTTTCTTTCTTTCAAGCAGCCACAAAGCAACATGCTTGTCTGCTCAAGGCCGTCTGCACCTAACCCCTTATTAGTGAAGCTGCGCGTTTTCGCTTACTGACACAAGTGCCTATGATTTTAGCCTTAAGGGATGTTCGTGCAACAAGTAATTATTAAACGAGCAGTTCAGTTTTCACATGTGGGTTCCCATGATTCCAACTTCATGATGAGAACTGATTAACTAAAAGGCCATTATCCTTAAACAGCCCAGGATTAGAAATGTGAGAACGAAGGGAAGGGTACTTGAGTGATGCTCACCTCCAGGTGGCAAATACATCCTTCGAGCCAAAGTGGCTGATATGAGAAAGTGTAGATTGGGAAGGAAATTGTTAGGAGAAGGTCTACTGGGAAGGAGATTGTTATGGGGAAGTCTAAGGGCAAATTTACTGTCATGATAAAGTTTACAAGATTGGGTGGTTGTTATGAGGAAAGGTATGGGGCAAGGTCATTATCATGAGAGGCCATGTGAAGCAGATGATGAGAAATGGTGTGGAGCAGGGATATTTTGAGGTAAGAATTGTAATAAATATAAGGCTCGCCCAGAGCACGGGGCTCACTTCATTGAACTGAGACAGGCTTTATGTGCTCTACAATGGTTTTCTGTGCTGTACAATAAAGTCTATTCTGACTGCCTATCTGGAGATTCTGAGTATTTTTTTCTGAAGAACTTTTCTCCACAACACTTTCAGCCTGGCGATAACGTATGCTGTACAAAGCAGGACTCCCATGGTGTATAGGGTGTGGCCGTAAGAAAAGTTGGAGCCAACCCTTTTACTTCAAAGGATAACCAGTGCAGGACTGAAAAGGTGGAAATCTTATTTGTAGTGGAGTTAGATGAGAGGACCACAAGTCCTAACCTTGCTAAAGGAAGCAAGTACACAAGCAAGAATGTGATTGTAAATAAATGCCATGTATTTTTCTTGCTAATGATGGAGGCTGACTGATCACCAGCTGCCCAGCAGGCGCAACTTTACTAGCAATTGAGGACATTGTGTGTAAAAACCTGGAAGAGAAAACTGCAGTACTGCTCACAACCTGAAGGTGTTCCTAAACAAAGAAAGAAAAGCACAATAAACATCCATTCTTGTGAGCTGGAGAAAGGTCGATCAAAGCATCACCTACACCAAACCATAAGTACACCTAATTTGATTCCAAGAAGAATTAATTGTAGCTTAATAGTTAGGATAAAGCCAGCTAATGTATTCTGCTTTTTGGTATCACTGTAACTGAAAAGTAATAAACTTTGTGAAGGGTAAGTCTTAATCTGTTACTGTATAAGATTCTTCCTACATCCAGTCAATTTCAGAAGAGCATCTCACATGCACAAACAGAAACTGTGGAGGTGGTAGTGACCCAGTGGAGACTAGCTGTGAGCAAATGAACACCACAGTGCAGGCAAAAGAAGTTTAATAACTAGATAAAGAACTTATCCATTTTGATAAGCTGAAAGATCGGAATTCATAAATTGTGTGCCTTTTTATACAGGAGAGGAAAAGTTCTAAGACAAGAGATAGAATTCATAAGTTGTGTACCTTTCCGTTAGAAGGCAGAGATCCACTAAGCTATCAGAATTTTGTTTTGCGCTTTTTGTTGTTGTTGTTGTTTGTCCAAATATATATATATATCGAAATACATATATATCTCTGTACAGATATATGCAAGTATATCTTCTAACATCCTTGTTTGATAAATAAATTGTATTATTTGGTTTGTAGCAACAAGCATGATTGGGTTATTTGTTGAAATTAATTCTATTGCCACAACCAGACCAAAACAGAGGAAGTGAAAGCATTTAAAGTAGACTTTCACCAATTTATGAACCTCATTTATAAATTGTATGGCATCCCGGCTGAAAGATGAAATAGAAATCCTCTGAGTTGGGCAGAGGTTAAAATCATCACAATCCCTACATTAATTTGGCATCCATTGGTGGGCGTCTTACTATTTTTTTTTAATTAACAACTGGTATTGCCAAAGACAACACTGATAATTAATCATTCAATCAATTCTTCTCACACTATACTGAACTCCCTATGATTTCAACCTATTTTAAAGGTGAGCTGGATTCCTAGAAGGACTTAATAGAAGGCGGGTACAAACCAAGAATGGTGTGCCAGTCCACTACAGGGTACTCTCACACATGACACACACATGCACCACACTGGACACATTTAGAGTCACCAATAAAGTTAACATGCAGAACTTTATGATGTGAAAGGAAAACCAGGGTATCTGGATATTTGCAAACTCCATTTCAACAGTGGCTTCTGGCTACTCAATGCCCACCACCACCACCTAACTATCTGACTAGAATTTCAAGGAGCACTGAATGGGCATTAGCAGCTTCAGCTTATTGGACTGGGAGTGTGGTAACCTTGCAAACAGAAGTCTCCCTGGGTGCACACCTCACCCTAAATCCCCAAAGCTCACAATCCAAAGAAAACCAAAGTCAAAGACTTTTACCTTACTGTGAGGATGACAACTCATCTTCATGAAGTCCAATGCTCCACAAAACTGAAGACTGATCTTTGCAAGGGTCACCATTGACCATAACTCCTTCTGGCAGACTCAGTTGACCATTGGACCAGCAATAACTATGAAATGGTGTGCAGCTGGCATCCCCCAAACTGTAATAAGAAGCAGACCTCCTTTACATTTGGGCATTTTTCTTCCCACTTCCTGGGCTCTTTAAAGACCAGGTCTCCTCATATTTCTGCATCTCCTTCTACTGAAGACCGTGGAGCATGCTCCACTAGATGTGGATGAGCTGTGTGAGTCCCTTAGGGACCAAAATAAATCGAAATGTGTAAATAATATGCACCACCAACCCCATGGGGGATCTGGGGAGCTTTTAAGAAAAGTAATTAATCTGTGACTAAAAGCCTGGGGAGACTGGGATCCGGTGTATGGCTTCTCTTATTGACAACAGGATGGCGCCACAGTGTGCTGGGGGAAACTGCTCTATTTGTCTGTAAGCACACAGACTGGAGCAGAAGCAAATGTTCTGAAGAGGCCCAACCACTAGCTAGAAGTGAAGTACAGAAGTGAGACAAGCCAATGGGACAGAGAAACTTGGAGGACAGAGATGACAATGGACAGGTTGAGAGGAAGAGGAGGGTTGAGCTGACAGGAATGGGTGCGCTATGAGCAAAAGCAGGATGAGAGAAAAATGGCAAAAGAGGCCAAAAAACCTTTTGGGGTGCCAGGATACTTTATAAGAATGGATTTCTCCCCTCATTTATACCCAGAACAACAGACAAGCAGAGCCTGGGAATGGACATGGTAGAAGAGTTTCACCCAGATAGCGGCTCCTGGTTTTCCAGACAACTCATCCCAACATGGCTCATCAATTTCGATTCAACTATTTGTGCTCTCTGCTTTATAAATACCGCTTTTCCCATTTTTATTTTTTTTTAAATAATATAATAAAATCTGCAGTGGGTTGGCACCCTGCCCAGGATTGGTTCCTGCCTTGTGCCCTGTGTTGGCTGGGATTGGCTCCAGCAGACCCCTGTGACCCTGTGTTCAGATTCAGCAGGTTGGAAAATGGATGGATATAATAAAATCAGAATAGTACAGAAGAGCTGAGCATGTAATAAGTGGGACAATATTTCACATGATGGGGTACACACTGGCCCAGCGGTTATTACCGCTGCCTCAAGGATCCAGTGCCTTATGCTTGAAATCTATTGTCCATGAGGAGTTTGCATGTTCTCCCTGTGACTCAGGGAATTTTTCTTCTATATACCGGTCAGTTTAACTGATGATTCCAAATTTTCTGCTGCATGAGAGGGAACTGTGAAGCTCTAAAGTGTTGTCCGTGACCATTTTTCTGCCTTGTGCCCAGTGCTGCCAGGAAAGGCTCGGGCACCTCCTACCTCGACTTGGATTAAACACATTTAAAACTTTTATGCCATCTTTTTCTACTTGTCACCCCTCCTAGAGCTCTGCAACAATGGGTACAAGATGTGAACCAAACCTAAACGGCTTGCCAGTCCTTCTTAGTTTATTCTGATTGAAGCTTTTTCTTTACCACGGGTCCCTGAGTTCATCCCCTACCTGGTCCATCCATCCATAATGGAACACTGGGCAGGGAAGAACCTCAGCTTAACCTGCGGCACCAGACACAGGGCCGAAGCCAAACCCTGTAGAGTACATTCACTCACAACAGGCTGAAATGCATTCATCATTCAAACTTACAGGCACATTTTCTTTTGTTTTTTGGAATGCTAGACGAAACCCTGGACTCCCTGGAGAAAATGACATGAACACAGGACCAAAATGATACTTAAAATCAAACTGTAAATCTCCCCCGGGGGCTGATGTGTTCAGACCCATCACCAAACCTGCGGGGTGTTTCTTCCACTCTTGTGCTCCTTCAATTGATTTATCATCCGCACAACACGCTGATTGTTTTGTTCCAGCACATGGAAGTTAGCCGTGAGCAGATTATCTCTGTTACGTATTCAGCTTCAACTTGCAGGAGACACAAAAGGGAGGAAAAGAACAGCACTGATTTTCTGATAAAACAACCCAAGGAAAAAGCAGGAGCAACATGAACAATAGGAGGTAGGAGGAAAAAAAAAGGAGATCACTTTTCAAAATTTAGGCAGGTCCATCACTCCAGCGTGTCTGTGGTCCTTACATTAAGTCTGGTCATTAACAGTAGAAATCCCTTTATATTACCGTAGGCGGTCTCTGCCACCATAATACAATGCACAAAGAGCTCACAAAAAGAGTGAAACATGACTCCACCCATGGGAGCCACTGAGGCGCAGCCACATGACACATGAAGGCTGGAGCTTCTCCATATCACAAAAGCAACAACAGTTTCCTTTGGATTTGGACATTTCTAAATTAACTGTGGCAGCCTTGTGGCTGAAGCCTTTGGGGGATCGGTACCACCACACTGCTCTACTCTGCCAATCACCACGCTTTATTTGATGAGTTAAAAGTGTGAAAAGCTATTTACAAAGTGGGCATCATACTGGGGGCCCCAAAATGGGTCAAAAGTCATAGCGCTCGGCTGCAGTGTATTAAAGAAATCTGGACTGGTGTCAAAAAGAGAAAGATCATCACTCCTAACCTGGCAAACCATCTGAATCTTTACAGCAGCACTTTTCAGTGGATGATGTCAAAATTTAAAATGCAGGCTGCAAGGATCTTAGCAAAGCTAAAGCCCCGTCTGTGTAAAGCTTTTAAGATCACATCAGAATCACATTCAGACTCTAATTACCAAAATTACATTTCCGCAGCTGGTGAGCAGCTCAAAATGTGCTGTCTGTAAGTATAAAATATATCAGCAGACAAGGCATGAAAACGGCAGGTCATCAGGGATTTACACTCAAGCATCCGATTCTGCAGTGTAATCAAAATCAAGAGGAACGTTTCATTGAGAAACAGCTGCGGCCCTTTCAGTCATGGAAACAAAAAAGCCAACATGGAATGGCCTCTCTGTGAGCTTTTGTTACCAAAATAAACGAGACAGGAGTGAGAAGAACACAAGAGCTATGCACCTCATTACAGGCACTGCTCATGGCAATGGCTCGGAAGAAAGTGCCAGGGATAAATTCAGCCTTAGACACCTGCATCCTCCTCGGGCCCATACTGACAAACAAGCACCGGGTATTAGGCAATAAACAAACTGAGCATCACTATGGTGAGCAGCTAAGGCTAACGTTCTGTTTAAGTCATTTGTCAGCTTACAGTTTCGGCTCACAAAGTCTCAGCCTCAAAGTACCACAGTAAGCAAGTCCTTGTACAGTTGTTAAATAGATAGATAGATAGATAGATAGATAGATAGATAGATAGATAGATAGATAGATAGATAGATAGATAGATAGATAGATAGATAGATAGATAGATAGATAGATAGATAGATAGATAAGACACTATATGATAGATAGATAGATAGATAGATAGATAGATAGATAGATAGATAGATAGATAGATAGATAGATAGATAAGACACTATATGATAGATAGATAGATAGATAGATAGATAGATAGATAGATAGATAGATAGATAGATAGATAGATAGATAGATAGATAAGACACTATATGATAGATAGATAGATAGATAGATAGATAGATAGATAGATAGATAGATAGATAGATAGATAGATAGATAGATAAGACACTATATGATAGATAGATAGATAGATAGATAGATAGATAGATAGATAGATAGATAGATAGATAGATAGATAGATAGATAAGACACTATATGATAGATAGATAGATAGATAGATAGATAGATAGATAGATAGATAGATAGATAGATAGATAGATAGATAGATAAGACACTATATGATAGATAGATAGATAGATAGATAGATAGATAGATAGATAGATAGATAGATAGATAGATAGATAGATAGATAGATAGATAGATAGATAGATACTTTATTAATCCCAAGGGGAAATTCACATACTCCAGCAGCAGCATACTGATCCAGGGAACTAGTCCACATAAAAGAAAGTGGTAGGAGTTGAAGACTGTAGTAAGAAAATGTCTGTCTGTCTATCTTATAAAGTGCCTTTCCAATCTGTCTGTCTATCTATCTATCTTGTGTCAGACACGCATGAGTAGGGGACATCCTCAGGGCTTTTGTACTACATGTAATTCCACCCTGGAGCATGGGTTGGCACTGTCGCTGACTTCTTCTCCTCTTTTACCCAGAGATTATCAAACAGAGGAACTCTGATGTCACTTCTGCCTCACACACGGAAGTCCTGCCTCTTCTTCCAAGCTGGCTATATATATATATATATATATATATAGCGAGTCAGTTTTGGATTCATGTCAGCACAAGATGGATTCATCATGGGTGACTTGAAAAACACCA
>NC_041395.2:106558500-106603500 GCF_900747795.2 Erpetoichthys calabaricus | reverse complement strand
ACAGAAGACAATTATAGCCGAAAGCTATTCCTTCACACTGCTTCTTAGAACATAAAACCAAACAGGTTCTGGTCCAGTCTGTGCAAAGATCCTCCAAAGAAAGTACTTCAGTAATTAAACAGTTGCAAGGCATTCTAGGCAAAACCATACATCTCTCTTACCTGTCATATGGACTCCTCTGACTCGAAGACATCAAGGCTGTCACATTCTTCCAAGCTGGCCATCACTAATATGTTTACCATATGCTCTTCAGGAGTTGGAGTCACTCACTCAATCCAGTCTTGGAGTTACTGGGGCCTCAACTTCTCCTGGCAGCAGTGAGCACAAGACAGGACACACACACACACACTGCGACAAGGCAGAGTCAACAATCACTCTAAAATGCACATCTTTAGGAGCTGGTAGTAACTGAAAGAAAATCCATACCAACACAGGGCGAGTGAGCAAATTCCACATACTGTGCATATGAAAAGTATTCACCCTCTTGGACATTTTCACATTTTTATTCTTATACAACATTGAATCACAATGGTTTTAATTTTGCGTTTTTGATACTGATATACAGGAAAAGACTCAAAGTAGCATGGTCTAACCTACACAATGAAGTCAAAAAACACTTCAAGCATCGGTGTGAAAAGATGGAGGATGGAGACAAGAAAATATCCAAGTCACTGAAAATCCCTTGGAATCCAATTAAATCAGTCATTAAGAAATGAAAAGAGTATGACACAGCTACTCTATGACAAGAGTAATGAAGCAAGAAGACGACTAGTTAGGTAGGCCACCTAGGGACTTATGAGAACTCTGAAGGAGGTACAAGCAACAGTGGCTGACATTGGAGAGACTATGCAGACAGCAACTGTACTGTATATACTCACGTAGAAGTCGTGTTTGGAAACCCGAAAAATCGATCATAAAATCAGACCCCGACTTATACGCCTGTTCAAAAATGCGACACATTTTTTTTTTTTACATCTTCTTGTCTCCTCCAATCTCACATCAGTTTCTCAGATGCATCAAATTTTGTTGCAGCAGCGCAGTTACCAATTTCTTTCGCTGCTTCAACAACATTCAACTTAAAACCAACTTCATATTTTCTTCTGATCGAACGCTCCATTGTAGATAAGGGATGTTCTTATGATAAAGGTGTATGAGGGTGGCACAATAGAGAGAGAGAGGTTAGGATCACGCGCTGATACAGCACATTGCTGCACCCACATAGAAGAAAAAGACAATGTGCTCCATGGTTACTCTCTCAGGTGGGTGTTAGCATATCATAATCCCTTGCCACAAGGCACGTGGGACACTCTAAGGTCAACTGACAGAAGGCTCTATAGGCTGATGAGACCAAAATTGACCTTTTTGGCTATCAGACTAAACACCATGTCTGTCCCAAGCCAAACACTGCAAATTATCAAACGTAGACCAAGCCCATCATGAAGCGTGGTTGTGATGGCATCATGCTGTGGGAATGCTTCTCTGCAGGAGACCCTGGAAAGCTTATGAGGGTAAAATAAACACAACAAAATCTTGGAGAAAACCCTGATGCAGTCTGCAAGGAACCTGCTCCGGGGAACAAGACTTATTTTCTAAGCATAAAGCCAGAGTTACACAGGAATGGCTTAAAAACAACAATTTAAATGTCTTGGAGCGGCCGAGTCAGAGTCCAGACCTCAATGCAATTGAGAATATGTGGCTGGCCTTGAAACAGTCTGCTCAATCATGATCCCTGTGCAGCCTGACAGAGCCGGAGCAGATTTGCAAAGAAGTCTGGGAAGAAACTGCAGTGTCCAGATGTGCAAAACTAATAGAGGCCTGTGCGCACAGACTCAAGACTGTCATGGCGGTCAAAGTTGCATCTAATAAATAATGACCTGAATGGGGTGAATACATATGTGATCAGTTATTTTGGGCTTTATATTTGTAATAAATTTTGATCACTTTACAGAAATCTGTTAACACTTTGACATTAAAGAGCCTTTTTTCTGCTGGTCAGTGTCAAAAAAGCCAAATAACATCCACTGCTATTCAATTCAATGTTGTATAAGAATAAAATGAAGACTTCCAAGGAGACATACACTTTATATATAGTAGGTGCTATATGCAGCAAGCAGACCAGGATTTGAGTCCAATCTCCAAGATGTGAGTCACTTCAATTAACTCTTATGCCATCCACTTCCTAACCCTGCATAACCCAATTCAGACTGACTGGATTTTAAAAACAAACCCTTTGTGCCCCTGATCTGAATTTAGTGAGTTTCAATAGTGATGAATGGATGGCTCTATTTGAATGGTTAGTATGGTGTCTGTCTTACAATCCAAATAAAAAAACATTTACTGCTGTTCCCAATGGTGCAGTAATGCATACCACAATATATTACAAGTTACAATGACAGTAGACACTAATCACTAAACACAATGAAAATGAAATATAAACCAATCAATATGTTCCTGATCCAAAGTAAATAAATAAATGCCAGATATAAACATATAATATGTATCACACAGAACAAGCCACAGTAATATAATATAGTAAAACCAAATTGCAGCTCTTGGTTGCAGGCCAGTGATTGTATGGGAGTTAACAGACTAATGGCCTGGGGATAGAATGGTCTGTCACTGTCTTGTAGTACAATCGTGCTTGCTGGATGTCAGGGGGCAAACAATTAGCTACTAGGGGTAGCACTGGGTATGTCACAAATGAAAGAGCTTTCTTAAGGCATCTTCAATTATAAATATCCTGTATATTTTAAGATGTATTTTAGATTGTTGTGTTCATGTCTTATGGAAAATGGAGAAATACAGTCAGAGAATTCACCACAATTCTTACCTGGAAACTAATGACTTAATCTTTGAAGATTACAAGATGTGGAATAAAGTATTAGAAATCAGAATTAAAGAAATCATTGAGGATTGAACTGAGAATAAACACATTTGCAGAGTTGTAGAGTTGTATATTACATCTCCAAATATCAATGAAATGTTTCAACAACAAGTACAAATCTACTTTCAAAATAGACATAATAATAAACGTAGACCTTGAGAAATCCTTTGATTCCAGAAAATACTAAACAAAGGAGTGCTTTGAAGGTGGCAAAAATCTCTATTAGAATATTTAAACAATGTTTAAAAAAAAACTATAGCAATGTAAGAAGTTTTGTTTAATGACCAACTAACAAAGGAACCACAAATACGCAGAGATTAGACAAGCGTGACCCTTGTCCTCAACACAGTTCACATTATGTAAGGAACATCTGCCAAAATGAATTAAGAGAAACAAAACCTTAGAGGATTAGAAAGCTGGGAACTGATCAAAAAGACGCAAAATGTACACTTTATAGAAATACTGCTATTATTTGTAACAATGTTATTTCCAAAGAAAATGCTTTGACAAGAGTAAAAATGGTTTGAAGGTGAACATAAATGAGACCGTATGCAGATTACAAGAAAAGTGGACAAAAGGCATTGATTGTAAAATAAAAGTTGAATGCTGGATAAGATTTGGAGGAAAAAGGAACAGAAAAATAACACTGGATTGAGTTAAAAAAGAAGATAAAGGAAATGAACGAGTCTTTGGGAAATAAGATTTTTAAAGTTTGAAGGTAAAGGTAAACATTTACTGAGTTTGTTCACACACCTACATATCACAGTCCTATTCCTGTTAGTTCCTCAGTGCTCTTAATATCTGCTCACTATGGAGCCAACAGTTCAGACAGAATCAGAATTCCATTTACTGGCCATGTATACCTGCATGCATGACTATGACTAGAGTAACATGACAGATACCCACACAACTGACAAATACACACCTGTGATAAATACAAAGAATGTAAATGTGCATACTAAGTGCAAGGCAGTGCAAGAAATAATAAATAATGAATTAAGTAACAGCTATATGCAAGAATATTTTGAGGTATGGGGGGCAGTGTGTGTCCAGATTGAGCAAGGAGAGCCGAATGAACTATTTGTGAGTTTGACAGCCTGTGTAAAGAAGCTGTTCTTATATCTGCTTGCTTTGGCATGGCTATGTCTGTAAAACCTGGCACATGGTTTTAGATTGGATGTGAGGGGTCAGTGATGATTTCCCTATCCGCTTCATGACTTCGTAATAAGGTCGTAGAAGGTGGAAACACAGGTGCCAGTGATCTTTTCAGCAGACTTGACTCTTTCTTGTAGCTGTTTGTGTCATATTTAGTTGTTGATTCAAACCACACTGTGATGGATGAGCTGAGAACAGACTCAATGATTGTTAGGTAGAACTGAACTCAGCAACTCCTGTAGCAGACTAAACTTCCTCAGCTGTCCCAGAAAGTATATGCACTGCTGTGCAATTTTGTATTGTGGGATCTGTGTTGGTTCCAGATGATTATAGATCAGAAAACATGAAGGTTTTGACAAGTGACACATTATTGATAAGTACAGGTTGAAATATTAAGGCTGTGGGGCCTCCTGAAGTTCACTGCCATCTCCACAGATTGGCTCCAGATTGTTCTAACCAATCAGCTGCTTAATATCAATTCTACATGCAGCTTTACAATATTCATTTGTTCAACTATTAATTAATCCATGAATCCATTCTTTCATTCGTTTTCCAAACCCGCATACTGAAATAAACATACAAGTTTTCAATGGTGTTTATATGCATTAGTCGTTTCTTACCTCCAACAGTTAGGCACAAAATATATGTCACTCAACAGTGTGGATGTCTTATTGATCTCCCGCCAATTACATGCAATGTTTAATGTAGGGGACAAAGTGGACACAGCAGCCAGGCTGATAGCGAACTCACTCGAAGCATCCAGTCTTTTCCAGAACTTTCCAGATAGCAGCTTGTCCAGGCACCAGGCAACAAGGCAGCGCGCCTTATTTAAACGGGAGTGCAGTGGCTCGCGAGCATCTTCTGGAGACCAGGGGCTTCATGTATAAACGGTGCGAAATTTTGCGTACGAACGTTTCCACGCTCAAATCGCGATGTATAAAACCTAAACTTGGTGTAAAGCCACGCACATTTCCATAGTAACTCATACCCTGGCGTACGCAAGTTCTCCACTCGGTTTTGCAGACTGGCGGCACCCAGCGTCAAAGCAGTGCTACTGTTCCTGTGTGGTCCCAAGAACTATAAACGCACTAAATCAGTCCATCAAATGCTCCTTGTAGAACTGTTTGGACTTATAAGTACAATTACCTCACTGTAAACTTGCACTACAGTTATAATATTGCACAACTTGCGCCACTTTATAAAGTGCGTATTTACATATGATGACGATATCATTTTTAAAATGAAATGCAGCAAAATATGTTGATTATATTATACAGATAAAACTTTAACTTCATTTAAATAATCTGTATTGTTAATAATTAAACATGTGAGGACACGGTGCCGCAGCGCTAGCTAGTTCAGGGATTGTTCCTGCATTGCGTTGTATTCTTGCTGGTGCTGACGCGACACTGGAAGGATAGACGAATATAATAATTAAACACGTACTATGAAGATATTTCAATGTTCCTTAAACGTTTTGAAGAATCAGCGTCCTAAGCTTACAAATGGCTTCACGTCTATTACAGAGCTGATTGTGTGGCGATTGGGTATTTGGAGAAAGAAAAGTAGGACAGGAATTGGAGGTTAGTATGTTTGAAAGAGACAGTACTTCTGTAATAAATTATTTCATCAAAGGTCGTGCATGGAGCAGCAAGCCTCTTGCGTGAGACATGAACAAGCACTGCGCCACCGTGCTCCCATGTTTAATAACATGCTTTCATTCCTATCATCATGAAAAAGTTATCACGTATACATCTCAGTATTTTAATTATTCAGAGAGCTGTAATATCACGAATGTAATGGATTATGTGTCCTGTCGGAGAAAGAGAAAGCCCGTTTAAGAAGCAGGTAGTGATTCACACACATAGAGCACATAGAAGATCAAATACAGAACAAAGCATTTAACGTCCTACTTTAGTTACAATGGGATTCGAGAAACTAGTAAATTAAACAATTTTAAGATGAAGTTTATGATGTTCTACTTTAATGGCAAAATAAATTACGTGATTAAAGTGGAAATTTCGAGATTAAAGTTGAAATTTTGTGCTTTTTTCCCACTTTGTGCCTATTTTTTTTGTCTGTACCCTAATAAGCTTTCATATGACACTCAGACAGTGGGCTACGACTCGCCTTTTCACGGCGACTTTGATAAGTGACTTCTTTTTTATTTCGGGCACTGTGCGACTTTGTGAACTTGAGCTTTCGAGTTTCTCCGACACTCTGTCACTCAATCAATTTCCTTTTGTTGATTATACCACTCTTTAAACCAACAAATAGTACGTTTTCCTTTGCCTCCACTTGGTATTTGCTGAAATTCCTATATTTTCCCCCGTGCTTTTCCCATTGTCTTTTCACAGAAGGCTATTTATATTGATTTGCATATTCAAAGAGGCGTAATTCTGGGAGGAGTTGGGGCGGGACAGAAGGCGTGTGCACGTGCGTTACTTTCCACGCTGAGCGGGATTTGTGTAGCGGAAGAATGCGGAAGTTGGCGAACGCACAGATTACTGCATCTGGATTTTTCTGTGCGTACGCACATTCCCGCTGTACATACGCAAACTTCCAAATTCTTCCGCTACATAAATCCTGCTCAGCGTGGAAAGTTTGCTTCCGTTCTTTCTCTTTCTCCGACAGGACACAGAATCCATTATATTCGTGATATTACAGCTCTGTGAATAATTAAAATACTGAGATGTATACGTGATATCTTTTTCATGATGATAGGAATGAAAGCATGTTACTTGAACATGGGAACACGGTGGCGCAGTGATTGTTCATATCTAACGCAAGAGGCTTGCTGCGCCATACACGATCTTCGATGAAATAATTTATTACACAAGTACTGTCTCTTTCAAACGTACTAACCCTCCAATTCCTGTCCTTACTTTTCTTTCTCCAAAAACCCAATCGCCACACAATCAGCTCTGTAATAGACGTTAAGCCATCTGTAAGCTTAGAACACCAATTCTTTAAAACTTTTAAGGAACATATCTTCGTAGTACATGTTTAATTATTCTATCCGTCTATCCTTCCAGTGTCGCGTCAGCACCAGCAATAATACAGCGCAAGGCAGGAGCTATCCGTGAACTAGGTAGCGCTGCGGCACCGTGTCCTCACATGTTTAATTATTAACAATACTGATTATTTAAATGAAGTTAAAGTTTTATCTGTATACTATAAGCAACATATTTTGTTGCATTTCATCTTAAAAATTATATCATCAACATACGTGTTTTATAAAGTGGCGCAGGTTGTGCAATATTATAACTGTAGTGCAAGTTTACAGTGAGGTAATTGTACTTATAAGTACAAACAGTTCTACAAGGAGCACTTGATGGACTGATTGAGTGCGTTTATAGTTCTTGGGATGAAACTGTTTCTGAAACGCGAGGTCCGTACAGGAATGGCTTTGACGCGTCTTGCCGTGGTTGAGGTAGTGTGTGCTTGAAACCGTATACCAATAATTCTCTTTCCGATCAGCTGCTGCTGTGATTCCCCACTCAGATACAGTGATATAAATACTCCGAGTGGTGCAGTGAGAGTAATATGGAAAAAGATGTTCTGCTGTGGCAACCCTTAACGGGAGCAGCTGAAAGAAGAAGAGGATGCATTGAGAGTAACAATGCTAAAGCAGTTATGGTATTTGGAATACTATAGCTATTCCCTGGACCATTATATTGCTGCAGGTTAATTACAATCAGATGCATTACACTAATAAACAATATGCCGTTAGTTTCAGTGTATTTATAAAGCCGCTGTCGTGGATGTGGATCTAAGAAAGAAAGGGTAATCACACAGGAACAGTAGCACTGCTTTGACGCTAGGTGCCACCAGTCTGCAAAACCGAACGGAGAAATTGTGTACGCCAGGGTATGAGGTACCGTAGAAAAGTGCTTGGCTTTACGCCAAGTGTAGGTTTTATACATTGCGATTTGAGCGTGGAAACGTTCATATGCAACATTTCTGTGCGTACACACCGTTTATACATGAGGCCCCAGGAGTTTCAGGGAACAGGAGGTCTGGGGGATAACCGAAGCTGGATGGAGGCGCCAACATAAAACGTGCAGCTGAGCAGGTGAGAAGATAAGTATCAGCAGCCCTCACGTGCGGTAAAGGGGGTGTCATTGAGTTGGTCACAAGTCGGCAGGTGCGTGACGGAGTACGCCACAGTGTCATCCCTAGTGTGTTGAGGTGGTACGAAGCGAGGTGAGGTGCGACTTGTAGTAGCGTTTCCCATAATCGGTAACACCATGAATGTATGTACAGGTGCACTAGGGTTCAGCAAATTGCCATTTCTGTGTTGAGAAGTGAAACTGTAAATGCGCCCGGCTGTCAGAGGGCTCACCCCTACCTGCACAGTCATGTGCGGTTTCTATCTGTGTGTGCGCGCGCGCCCGCCTGTGTCTGCGGCCGTCAATACTACATGAATAGAAGAACGCCGAAGAGTCAAACATAAGTGCCATTAGCAACAGCTGTGGACTGTATCAAAGCAGCAGGGTAACTCTGTGCTCTTTATTATATTGCCACGTTAAAAGTAAATTATCTTGTCATTTTAGAAGACTGCTGTTTGAGCAGCACATACTAACAGTAATTCAATCTACTTAGGGTCCACAGGGCCATAGGAGGAAGACTGAGCATTCAAGTGCACTACATTCATGATGGATTGGAAGCACTTTCTCTCAAAAGCAGGTATCTGGCATTTTTACAAAATATTTGGCATGAATACTGGGCCAGCTTAGGAGGTCATCAAACCAGCCTGATTGCCTGAATTGCTCCCTATAAATTAAAGAATAACTTGGCAGGTTCCCTGAATTTTCTTATGCCAATGCATGCTTTTCTTGAGACTTTGTATACCTAACTTGATTTTTTTTTTCATTTTAATAATTTATGTTCTTCCTCAGTGTTGAATTTGCTGAGGATGGAGAGCAGAGTGAAATATCGAGCAAGTGAAATATTTTTCTTAAAAGATACAGGGGAAATACAGCTGCATAATTTTTTAAGGAATCTATAGAAATAGTTTACAATATTGTAATAAATACAGAGTGGGAAACTGGTGACAGCACATAGAATTAACTGCTCATAACTTTCTTTACTCAAGCCTGTCTATTCTTTTATTATAACCAGCCTCAAAGCTGCTTTCTGGACTTCCCTGTAGAGCTACATGGAACACTTCTAAGGTCAAGCTTATAGAACACTCTCTCTGGCTTTCTTTGCAAAACTTTGCAAAACTGACTGCTTCTTTCTTCTGCTCCACTTTGCTCCACTCCTTATCACCCATAGTAATCATGCTTTCTTTCTCTTTCTCTTTCCCAGCATGTTATCCACACCTCATTGTTATGCTCGGACTCTCGAATAGTTAATTTAAGAAAGCTAATGTAGATTCAGGTACACAGTCTATCCATAGTGTTAATATTAGAAGTCTTTGTGTAGCTACATTAGTTGAATACAGCTTAAGTAATAAATTGGATGGTGGCTGGTTTATTTCCAGTACTGCATCTGCATGCTATAGTGTTCATATACAGTATATATGCAGAGTATTCTAACCTCACGCGGCTGGCTGTTACAGTGCAGCCGGAAAGTATTCACAGCGCATCACTTTTTCCACATTTTGTTATGTTACAGCCTTATTCCAAAATGGATTAAATTCATTTTTTTCCTCAGAATTCTACACACAACACCCCATAATGACAACGTGAAAAAAGTTTACTTGAGGTTTTTGCAAATTTATTAAAAATAAAAAAACTGAGAAATCACATGTACATTAAGTATTCACAGCCTTTGCTCAATACTTTGTCGATGCACCTTTGGCAGCAATTACAGCCTCAAGTCTTTTTGAATATGATGCCACAAGCTTGGCAGACCTATCCTTGGCTAGTTTCGCCCATTCCTCTTTGCAGCACCTCTCAAGCTCCATCAGGTTGGATGGGAAGCGTCGGTGCACAGCCATTTTAAGATCTCTCCAGAGATGTTCAATCGGATTCAAGTCTGGGCTCTGGCTGGGCCACTCAAGGACATTCACAGAGTTGTCCTGAAGCCACTCCTTTGATATCTTGGCTGTGTGCTTAGGGTCGTTGTCCTGCTGAAAGATGAACTGTCGCCCCAGTCTAAGGCCAAGAGCGCTCTGGAGCAGGTTTTTATCCAGGAAGTCTCTGTACATTACTGCAGTCATCTTTCCCTTTATCCTGACTAGTCTTCCAGTTCCTGAAAAACATTCCCACAGCATGATGCTGCCACCACCATGCTTCACTGTAGGGATGGTATTGGCCTGGTGATGAGCGGTGCCTGGTTTCCCCCAAATGTGACACCTGGCATTCACACCAAAGAGTTCAATCTTTGTCTCATCAGACCAGAGAATTTTCTTTCTCATGGTCTGAGAGTCCTTCAGGTGCCTTTTGGCAAACTCCAGGCGGGCTGCCATGTGCCTTTTACTAAGGAGTGGCTTCCGTCTGGCCACTCTACCATATAGGCCTGACTGGTGGATTGCTGCAGAGATGGTTGTCCTTCTGGAAGGTTCTCCTCTCTACACAGAGGACCTCTGGAGCTCTGACAGAGTGACCTTCGGGTTCTTGTTCACCTCCCTGACTAAGGCCCTTCTCCCCCAATCACTCAGTTTAGATGGCCGGCCATCTCTAGGAAGAGTCCTGGTGGTTTCGAACTTCTTCCACTTACGGATGATGGAGGCCACTGTGCTCATTGGGACCTTCAAAGCAGCAGAAATTTTTCTGTAACCTTCCCCAGATTTGTGCCTCGAGACAATCCTGTCTCGGAGGTCTACAGACAATTCCCTTGACTTCATGCTTGGTTTGTGCTCTGACATGAACTGTCAACTGTGGGACCTAATACAGACAGGTGTGTGCCTTTCCAAATCATGTCCAATTAACTGAATTTACCACAGGTGGACTCCAATTAAGCTGCAGAAACATCTCAAGGATGATCAGGAGAAACAGGATGCAACTGAGCTCAATTTTGAGCTTCATGGCAAAGGCTGTGAATACTTATGTACATGTGCTTTCTCAATTGTTTTATTTTTAATAAATTTGCAAAAACCTCAAGTAAATTTTTTTCATGTTGTCATTATGGGGTGTTGTGTGTAGAATTCTGAGGAAAAAAATGAATTTAATCCATTTTGGAATAAGGCTGTAACATAACAAAATGTGGAAAAAGTGATGCGCTGTGAATACTTTCCGGATGCACTGTATGTGGACACCTGCCCTCACTGACACTTCACAAAGCTCCTACTCAATGCGGAAATACTTAAAGGCCATTAGGTCACAGTAATGAGAGGTTGGAAGGGCAGCTGGTTCCACTGGAGGCACATTAGACACTTTTAAATGAATGTTATCCAGGAACACATTCATGGACAAATGAACAGACAAACATATACACAGCTGCATGTGCCACCAGCACCAGGAATTTCAAAGAGTCCTAATATTCCCAGTGGCAGCTTTTACATTCCATACATCAAATACATTGGCTAACACTGAGGCCTGATAGGTTCAGAGTAGAGGCAAAACAGCCAGGAATAGTTGCTTAACTATTAAACAGTAGGGAAACCACAAGGTGCAAAATAGAAGGGGTAGGGAATAGTGTACTGAGACCTCCTAATCAACACAATGGATCCCCTGAAAGCCTTCAAATTAAACTATGGAGAGTCTGAAAATATGAAATACATTTTAAAACATGTAATGGTATCATAAATTATCACTCTGTGTCTATTACTCAGTTTGTGAGAAAAAGGTTTAAATGCAAATTCAGAAGAAGACCATGTAGGGGATGTCCTTTTATTTTAGCTGGTTTGCATCCTTAAAATGACATACCTTAGCCTTTCATTCTCTTAACCAACTAGAGCTACCAGGTGGCATTAATGATGTTTCACATCAACAAACAGAAAGCAAGGTTCTCTGCTCATAAATATTGGACTTACTTTAAAAGGTTAAATAGAACAACCATAAGTGTCACCAATAATGAGATAAAAAAAAAGTTGCACTGCCATTGATGCAGAAATCAGCACTGCTAGGGCTACTGAGTTGTTGGCTTCTGCTCTCCTAAGAGGGTTCCTGTAGCTGAACCAAAGTCTGGGAGTTGGTGTTAGATCCAGCTTCACTTGCTAGATTCATTACTAACCATGTGACATCAAACAGAACCACCTTTACATTTATTATGTGGTACATACAACATAGTCATTTGCGAATCAACTTCACCTGCTTTAGTGCAAATGAAAATGACTACAGGTGCACTGGTGAGGCAGCAGCAAATTGCTCAGAATCCACAGAAAATTGCTCTCTCTTTATCCTTCCTGACTGATTCATCTCTAGTTTTGCATTTTGCTAGTGTCCTTGTCACTATTGGTAGCATGAGGCAGTACCTGCAGCCAATTCAGGTTGCACAGGTAGTCCATCTTCTTCAGGATGGCACATCCATATGTGTCATCACAAGAAGGTTTGTTTGCTGTGTTTCCTAAGCACAGTCTCAAGAGCGTGGAGGAGATACCGGGAGATGGGGCTGTTACACAAGGAAAGCTGGAAAGGGCCGTAGAAGGCCATCAACCCAGCAGCAGGACTGGTATCTGCTAGTTTGTGTGAGGAGGAACAGGAGGAGCACTGCCATAGCCCTACATGACCTCCAGCTGGCTACTGGTGTGCATGTTTTTGACCAAATTGATGGCCCAATGTCCTTTAGTGGGCCTGTGCTCACAGCCCATCACTGTGCAGATTGACTGGCATTTGCCAGAGAATACCACAATTGGCAGCTCCGACACTGGGACCCTGTTCTCTTCACAGATGAAAGCAGGTTCACACTGAGCACATATAACAGACATGAAAGAGTCTGGAGATGCTATGATGAACATTACACAGCCTGCAACATCATCCAGCATGACAGGTTTGGTAGTGGGTCAGCGATGGTCTTGAACAGTTGCAGAGATCTCCGCATGCTAGGCAACAGTACCCTAACTGTTGTTAGGTACTGGGATAAAATCCTCAGAGCCAGATCTTGTGCTGTTGCAGTGGGGCCTGGATTCCTCCTGGTGCAGGACAATGTCCAGCCTCATGTGGCCACAGTGTATAGGAAGTTCCTGGATGACAAAGGCATTGATGCCATTGACTGGCCCACACTTTTCCCAGACCTGAATCCAATTGAGACCCTCTGGGATGTTAGGTATCGGTGCATCCGACACCACCAAGTAGTGAGACAGACTATCCAGGAGCTCAGTGATATCCTGATCCACGTCTGGGAGGAAATGCCCTAGGACACCATCTGCTGTCTTATCAGGAGCAGGCCCAGATATTGTCGGGTATGCACTGTGGGAGAAACCAACATAACTTTAACTTAATTAAAGAAAGAAATGTATCCTCTACTGGGAGAAGTTTAATAAAACTTTTTTGAGTCAGTAATCAGGCAGGAGAAAAGCTGTTCATTGCATCATTTAATTAATCCTTAGCAAATGCCTTAGAGGGAGCATTCATCACAGCAGTCTGTTACAGCATGATCAGAATGATCAGAGTTTGTTTTATAAACTATTCAATTTACATACAGTGTTAATCAATGCATGCATTTTACTCTGGTTGGTTCGTTGGTTTACACCCAAATGACATGTAAAATAAAAGTTTATTTTATTATATTCTTATTCTTCTTATACCCTTTAGGTTGAACCACCACCCTTGAAATTTCTATGTATGTAACAAATGTCCATTTTAGTTGTTCACAGGGCATCTGCTGATTTCTTAGTCATCTCTTAGTCATCTTTAAGTATATTTTGTATATTACATCAGCCTTTCATTCTGGTGCATCCTTTGTTTATTTGGCCATCTCAGTAGTTTTCCAAAACTGATTCTTATATATTTCAATGTACACAGCAAACCAATAAACTTAGCAATATTGTTACCTCTAAATCATTCTCTCACTTTGAATCCCATGAGAACCTCTGGGATGTTATTTATTAGTGCATCTAATGATGCCAAGTGTCCTGCGGTGGGTTGGCACCCTGCCTGGGATTGGTTCCTGCCTTGTGCCCTGTGTTGGCTGGGATTGGCTCTAGCGGACCCCTGTGACCCTGTGTTCGGATTCAGCGTGGATGGATGGATGATGCCAAGTGGCACGAAAGTCTGTCCAGGAGCTCACTGATGCCCTGATCCATGTCTGAGAGGATATCCCCCCCCAGGCCACCATCGGCCATCTCATCAGGAGCATTTCCAGACTTTGGCGCGTGGAGGCCATGTACAACATTGAGTCACATTATGAGTTGTTGTGATAAAATTCATGTAAGTTGGATCAGCTTGTGATTTCAATTCTGGACTTTGATTTTTGGTGTAATGTTAAATCCAGCCCTCATTGGACTGGTGATTTTGGTTTCCAATGACTGTTGTTACATCATTTTGCTCTGAACAAATTACACAGTATTACTCAGTAATGATTTTCCACTTGAGTATTTCGTTCATCAAGACCCAATGGGTGATTAAAGTGTTCTCTTAATTTTTTTGAGCAGTGTATATATAACACAAAGTTGACTGACTCACTTACTCACTCATTCACCCACTCAATCATCAACAAAAAATGCTATATCCTGTTTTGTTAAAAAAACTGAAATTTGGCAGGATGGTACATCCAGGGCATTAGGTATCCACTATGAAAGAAAATTTAATGTATCAATATTTAGAGGTAGATCCCCCCCAATAGAAAAACCCAAAATCTCAAAAACACTTTGATTTAATTGAAACTTTATGACACAGTAGAAAAAAGAAATTTAGAAGACCCTTTTTTTTTTTTTGGAGGGCAGTATTTGGTATTTGATACTAACATTGTCGTAGTAATTGGGCTCTTCCTAGGCACCACTTCTGTTTTCTGTGTTACTGCAGAGAAATGAGTGTGCCGCTTTATGCAAATTAGTGCTGATACCAGATGTGAAATGGGAGGAAGAAATTTTGGCAAAGCTCAAAGAAGGCATACCTGGCAAGTTGTGTCCTTGGTTACATGCAGCACTCCCTATTGTGTTGACTTCATCTTACTCCTCAAAATGCAGTTTCAAATACATATAAAACCCCCATGGATTGTGGATGGTCAAGAAAGGTAACTTTGTGCCCAGCTGGTATAAAATAATGGATGGATCAACAGAAGCAGGAACTTAGGAGCAGTTCCATCCTCCATATGGCATGTGACAGTGGACCTCATGTGGTAGCCCAGTCAGGACACCTGCAGGTGTCTGGAAGTGCAGCCCTGTTGTAGTCCCTGGGTGTCAATATAGGGTACTCCTTACTTTCTTTTTACAGCCTGGAAGTGCTTCCTGGAAGAGATGGCGTGATACTGGAAGCATTCCCGCATCTAGCATAAAAGGGAGGCCGTTGTCTCATATTGAGGAGTCAGAGTTGGGAGGCAGTGGGCAACACTCAACAGAGGTGGAGAAGGAGGAAACATTGTTAGTTTATTGTTTATTAATTGTATAATTGTGGCGCATTTCTGGAAAGAGGTATGTGAAAAGGTGCTTTATGGAAGAAATATCTTTTATTTATACATGTGTGTTGTGTTACTATGTCTGTGGTTTGGGGCTCTCTGGTGGGGGACAACAGGCCCTTGGTGGCAAAATACTTGCAGTGTTGCAGATAACTAGGGTTTCCCCCTTTGTGATCAGACCACGATGTATTGCTACACTTCAGTCCACAAAGCAGAAGCAGGGAAGTACTGGTACAGCATATCGTCCACTTCTAGCCCCGGGTACAATAAAAGCCAGGAGTGATGAACTTCCTTGGTAAGTTATATTACACCATGATTCAGTTTATATTGCTTTTGATCTAAACCCTCAAACCTTGTACCAGTATAAGATTACAGTTCAATGTGTTACATTAAAATACAATTGAAGTTACTATTTTTACACGATATCCTACAGGGTGAAATTATATTAATACCAAAAATGCGAATTATTCCTACTAATTACCGGATTTAAATTTGAAATAATAATTTTCTGTAAAATTATGTTTTACAATGATCATCAAAAAAACTCAAACTCAGTCAGTATGATAAGCAGGAATTAATTTACGGCACAGATGTTTTACTCATGGGCTAAGCCGGGTAACACAGCTGGTTAACTACATAAAAGATAATATCTTGTCTGAGATTTTTTTTTTTTTTTAAATGGTGTGGTTGAGCACTTCTGTATGCAGTAATATACCAACTGCTGATATATGCAGGGCCACCCCCTGGACGTGTAGTTCGACTCCACCTCACTGAGACATGGAATGCATTGGATCAGTTCTGACTTAACTTGTTACCTTTTTGGTGATGCTGATCAGTGAAGGTCCTGCTCATAGAAAGTGGGTGATAGTAGGTAAGCAGACTGTATCATTGTTATTACATCCTTGAACATTGCATACTCTTGTTTTTTTAATTTTTTTTTCATAGGCATGGACAAGTCCAGCTGCCCAGTGGAAGTTACTGTATGTTGAATAGAATCTTATTGCTGACCTCCAACACCTTCTTGCTGCTGGTGATGAACTCCAGGTAGTGATGGGTTGTCAACAGAAGGCATTACACCAGTAAAATGAAAACATGTCCAAAGTGTTCAGTGGCACCATAGTGGGACATTGTTTAGTGCTACTGCTTAGCAGCTGCAGGGTCTTAGGTTCAAATCTGTGTGAATTTTCCCCTGGTATTCAAGTTTTCCTCCCTGATCCCTAAAAAGTGTGACTGATGACTCTTAATTGGCCCAATATGAGTGCGTATGTACAATTATAGGTTGGCATCTGGTGGTCCAAGGTTGATGTATAACTACTGTCTAATGCTGACAAGGTAGATTTTAGCTCCCCATGACCCTTAATTGGATATAAGTGGATTGGGAAAATGAAAAACTGAAAACATTTACTTTCAGATAACATATCTGAACAGAGGGTGTCATGGTGAGAAGAGATAGTGTCTGTGATTGCTTGTGTGTTGTTGGGAGCAGTTTTGACAGTACAAAGAATATGCTATCACCCAGGGTACAGCCTTTTACAATAGGACAATTCCATGACCAAGGAATGCCATTGTGATGTCAGCACCATTCTGTGGCCACCAGTGTCCTTAGACCTTTCACTACAGCATGTGCCTGTCGTTCAAGGAAGCAAACCACAGTCCATGGACACTAATTAGTAACTTCAAAGCTGTGTCATACTTTGGCCTAGGCACCAGCCAGAGGGGAGTTTATCTGATACTAATAACCCCAACATGTAGCCCTCCACTGGTTAAACAAATAGTTCCTGTGCTCTGCTTTTTGAATTATCGGGTCTAGAAACATAATGAATATGTCATGTTGATCTGAGACAAACTCCCATACTCACAATGGTATTATCTTTTAATAACACTTTTCTTGCAGAGCACCTTGCTTATGCTCAGACTGCTGATTATGTCAGAATGAGGTGATAGAGAGACTGGAGATCAAGTAAGTGATGATCAACTGACTACCTTTTACTTTGTATTTCTTGTATGTAGAAATCCTTTTAAATACATTTCCAAAGGGACAGGCTTTTCAGGAGCTATTTCTCATGAAGTAAATAAAAGCTAATTAATTTTCAAGCACACTTAAACCACTTCAGGATCTCAAAGAACCAGAAGTACATACTGACATTGTTGGATGCAAAGTAGAAGCCAACACTATTCCTGTCCTTTAAAAGTTGCACTGCAATTAATCCAGAGTTACGAAGAGCTGGAGTCTTTCCCTCAAGAAAAGTCTGACCAATTTACATTTTTCTATCTGTATGTTTCAAGGAGTAATAATCGACCAACAAACATAAGTGAATATAGTACAGACTATCAAAGATAGAGCGACTAGGCTGATTCCAGGGCTACAGGGGTTGAATTATGAGGAAAGATTAAAAGACCTGAGCCTTTACAGTTTAAGCAAAAGAAGATTAAGAGGTGACATGATTGATGTGTTTAAAATTATGAAGGGAATTAGTGCAGTGGATCGAGACTGTTATTTTAAAATGAGTTCATCAAGAACACAGGGACACAATTGGAAACTTGTTAAGGGTAAATTTCGCACAAACATTAGGAAGTTTGCCTTTACACAAAGAACGATAGAAACTTGGAATAAGCTACCAAGTAGTGTGGTGGATAGTAAGACGTTAGGAATTTTCCAAACTCAACTTGATGGTTTTTTGGAAGAAATAAGTGGATAGGACTGGTGAGCTTCATTGGGCTGAATGGCCTGTTCTCGTCTAGATTGTCCTAATGTTCTACAAAAAATAAAAAAACAAAGATACACATGATCACGAGATCCAGTCTCCTACACAGGGCAGCACCACGTGGGTAGGGCTTATTTACCAGTACAACCTGCAAAACCTACACAGTATATTTCTGGATGTGTATGTTAAGGGCAGATGATAGCTACCATCTTTACTAAGAATTTCACACTCCATTGTTCTGATCCTAGGACAACTGCAGGCCCCACAGTTCAACTTGTGTAAACAACTGTGTGAAGGCTGGACACTTGATCTTAAAAGAATGGTTGTGCTCCAGATATAAATGGAACAAATGTTGTTTGCACATCAGAATACAAAATAAATCCACTGATATAATTACACTGACTCTGGCTTTCATACCAGAGGATAGTCCGTGAGCAGGGCAGGAACATGCCCTGGATGGATTTGCAGCCCATTGTAACGCTAAGTTAGTCTTCACACCAATCAAATTGACCGCAAGTCTTTGGACTTTGGGGCAAACACTGACACTGTCCTGCTCCACTGACAGACTGAGGAGATCGTTCCTCCCCCAAACTATGTGACTCTTCAATTCCACCTGTGGGGGTAAACGTTAACATTATTCAAAGTTATTGTCTGTTTTTACCTGCATTTTTATTACTCTTTAATATTGTTTTTTTGTATCAGTATGCTGCTGCTGGAGTATGTGAATTTCCCCTTGGGATTCATAAAGTATCTATCTATCTATCTGTCTGTCTATCTATCTATCTATCAAATGTGAGCATCACACAGCCCTGCCTGAAATGGCACTGTCGCCCACACACTGAGGGGCGAAATGCTAGCAATGGCAGCACCATTGTGCTACTTAAACATACCTGGAGGACTGAGAGTTTGCTTATTATTCTATATGTCTACCATTTACAGACAAGTACATCAGTTCATTTAGGAAATTAGGACCTACAATCTGAGAGCAGGTCTTTTCCTTGAGTATTCTCAGTGATTTTCAAATATATTCCTTTGGACCACTTAGTCATCCATATTCTACTACTACTTCAGTGATTTAGTTAGGCCTTCTGCCTCAAGGCTCCAGGGTCCTAGGTTCAAATGGTGGATCTACAATTTGTGTGGCTTTCCCCATGTGTGCTAAAGCCATGAATTTTAGTTTAAAGATTGCCCCAAGATCGACTGGATCTCATGCTGCCAGAATAGACTCTGACCGTAAATTGGATTAAGTGTGTCTAGTAATAGATGGATGCATAACTACACACCAGCATTTAGCATTTTTGCCTCACAGCTCCAGTCTCCAGGGTTCAAATCTTAGTGCCCAGTCAGTGTTTGTGTGTCTTTCTTGAGGTCAGTCCTGTTTTTCTCCAGCATTCCAATGACATTCATGATGAGTGCATTGACCACTAAAGAACTTGTGCCGCATGCAGGGTTAGTTCCCACCTTGTATTTGATGCTGCCAGGAAAGTCTCCATCCTCACAACATCAAACACGTTTAAGTGGGTTCAGTAATCAATGAGTAAAATAATATTACATTTTATTAACACAGCATTTTCCCCATGTGCAAAGTAAAAAGTCTACAGCATCTCTGTATCTGAAGTGCCTTAGGATGGTGTTTATGGTAGCCAGGTGCTATATTTAAAAAAAATAATAAAAAAAAGGTAACTTTAGATTAGTCGCCATACAGTTATGTAACAAGAACCTGACAAAGGCTTCTTCTGGTCTTAATAATACTTTCAAAGCATCAGGAAGGTGCTTATTCATCTCTGTGAAGTGTGGCCTTCCATAACAACTGCATTTTAGTGGCCTAAGTGGGCGATAATATGTTTCTCAGTATTGTATACTTCAGTATAAGAGTTGTGAAGTTTTAATTAATGCTTAATAAGACCATCTGAAGCTTTCATATTCTTAAGTCATTTTACCAACACTAACAAGGTCTTTATATACCACACTGCAAAGAAATGAATAACTATTTTCCTGATGCTTTGTGTTATTAAGACTAAAAGAAGCCTTTATTAAGGTCTGATCACATAATGGTATGTGACTAATAGATGCATTATAGGTAGAACCTAACCTAAAATCTTACCAAAAGACAAATTAGTAAAATGATTTTTAAAGTATAACTTGCCATAGTAGTGTCTCATGGATCCAACATCCTGGGTTCAAATTCCATGTCTGGCTTTTGGCTGTGTCTAGTTTTCACTGTAAGTCCTTCTCCCACGTTCTCAGAGACATGCAGGTTAGGTTAACTGGAAACTCCAAATTGGCCATTGTTGTGAAAAGGAGTCCCAAACACAGCAAAATGGATGTGAAGTCTCCTAAAACAACTTTAAACACATGGTCTTAACTTAACCTGTCTGCCAGAGGAGACTCACCCTAAACCCAACTAGCCTCAAAACTGCTAACTATAGGCTTCTGGCCTAGTCAACTCCTGAAATGGGAAACTGGCAAAATAATTTAAAATGTTCCAAAGTAACAGAAAACAAAAAACCTTCAATTGGTATGATCAGGTCAAACAAGGAATCTTTCTAGTAGTGGTGAAGCCATAAATTGCAATGTGGGATGGCAAAGCACAACTCTGAAGTTTTGTCTGGTTCAGCTTATTGACAATCGAACTAAGGTTGGTGTTTGGAGGAGTGAGGATTGTCTCACTTGAAGTATGCAGTTACTCAATTAAATGACAAATTAACTAAGGTCCCCTGGCCTTTTACACAGCTCAGTTTATTGAGGACTGAACAATCAGACAAAAATAAAATACAAATGTTATGGTGGGGCCTTGGTTCCCCCTGTAGCTTTGTTCCTGCTTTATAAATAAAGGATTTATTAGGAAAAAATAGAAAAATACATGTTCAAATGCATGAATTTAGGCAAAAGGAGATACCAGATAGGTGGTCAGCTATAGCAGAAGTGGTAAGGGTGCTTGGTGTGATATCTGGCCAGAGGAAGGAGGACAAAGAAACCTAGTGGTGGAATGGGGAAATACAAGAGTATACGGAGGAAGAGGTTGGCGAAAAAGAAGTGGGATCATCAGAGAGATGAAGAAAGTAGACCAGAGTACAAGGAGACAAGGCATAAGGTGAAGAGAGAAGTGGTGAAGGCTAAAGATAAGGTATATGATGAGTTGTATGTGGCGGTAGAGAGGAAAGGACCTCGGCCAATTGGCTAGACGGGGACTGAGCTGGGAAAGATGAGCAGCAGGTTAGGATGATAAAGGATAAAGATGGAAATGTACTCTCAAGTGAGGAGAGTGTGTTGAGCAGATGGAAAGAGTACTTTGAGAGGTTGATGAATGAAGAGAATGAGAGAGAGAGAAGGATGGATGATGTTGAACAGGACGGTAGTGAGACCAGCTATGTTATGTGGTTTGGAGATGATGGCATTGACAAAAAAACAGGAGACAGAGCTGGAGGTGGCAGAGTTAAAGATGTTAAGATTTGCAGAGGATGGACAGGATTAGGAATAAGTACATTAGAGGGTCAGCATATGTTGGACGTGTTGGAGACAAAACCAGAGAGGCCTGATTGTGTTGGTTTGCACATGTGTATTAAAGAGAGAGCTGGGTATATTGGGAAAAGGATGTTAACGATAGAGCTGCCATGCAACAGGAAAAGAGGGAGGCCTAAGAGGAGGTTTATGGATGTGGTGAGAGAGGACACGTAGGTGATGGATGTGACAGAGCAAGATGCAGAGGACAAGAAGATATGGAAAAAGATTCTCCACTGTGTCAACCCCTAACGGGAGCAGCTGAAAGAAGAAGAAGAATCACCCTAATGGGCACATCTTTGGGAGGTAAGAGGAAAGCCCACACACAGAAGAGGCTGCACAGAACAGGAGCCAAGGATTAGGATAGTGAGAAACTTTTGCAGATCATGTTGAGCTTACAAGTGCGATCCCAGAATGTCAGTACTTTTTTTAGTTTTTTAAGATACATCTAACAATTTATTTTATTTAGCAGAAACCCTAGTGCAGGGGTGTCCATCTCCGGTCCTGGAGGACTGCAGTGACTGCAGGTTTTCATTTTAACCATCTTCATAATTAGTAAGCTGTTTTTGCTGCTGATTAACTTGTTTTGTTTTAGTTTTAATTGACGTGACTCAGACCCCTTACTTGTTTCTTTTTCCTTAATGAGCAGCCAAACAATAATGAGATCCAAAACAAGCTGCCACATGACCAGCTAACCTGAAAATAAAGAAAGGTGAAGGTCTCAGTCATGTTGATCTGCTCAGGTCACCGAAACATCTTGATGGTGGTCTTAGAAAAAACAGAAAATTAAAACAGTCTGCTCTGGCAGAACGAGAGCAGCAACAAGTCCTAATATTCAATAACGGCTTTAATTAACAGCAACAATTGGCTTCTCATTAAGAAACTGGTTGGAGTGAAATTATCTTGAGTTTGATGTTCCAATTTTAGCTGGTCATCTGTTGGCTCATTTCACATTTCATTTCTGCTTGGCTGCCATTTAATGAAGAAATTAATCAATTCAGAGGACCCCTGGGATTAATAAAGTATCTATCTATCTATCTATCTATCTATCTATCTAAAAAACAGGGCTATTAAAATGAAGGTAAAAAGAGTTAATTAGCAGTGAAAACTGGTCACTGATTAGGAAAAGGGTTAGAATGAAAACCGGAGTTGGACACCCCTTCCCTAGAGTCAGCACAACCCCTGTGGAAGAACATCATACTGTATTATGACTAAATTAGATGGAAAAATGAACAGTCAAAAGGAAATTTTAGCATTCATTTTGTAAAACTATGCAAAATGAAACTTCTGTCTCACTCATTACTAACCCACATTTATACATTTTTTATGGGCACCATAAAAAAAGTGAAAGTCCAGAGAAGAGTGATGAAGAAAGAGAGATGAAGGAAGTCAGTAGGGTAGATGCCTGCTGTGGCTTTAAACTCAGTTAAACAACACCTTGGAGTTGGGGCAAATATAGATGTCAGATGAGAGGAAATTTCACACTAATGTTCGGAAATATTTGATCACATAGGGGATAGTTAAAAAGCACCACATTGGGGACCTTTGGGTCTGAAATAGGCAGGGTCAGAAGTTTAGAGGAATGGCAGTTCTACAGTACTCAGTAATCATGACGCTGGACAGCGGCAATGTGTTCCATGTTGATTAGCACTAATACATGTAAGAATTTCACAGTGGTCTGCAAACTTTATGATATTGGCCCTTTAAACCATTTATTCTCAAGGTGGTTCAGAAATGATGAGTTATGTTTGACACAATGGCTTCTTCTCATCTCTTGCCCTCAATCCGGGAGAATCATTCAGAAAAGGAGAGGAGCACTTACTTGTATTCAAGCCTGGATACCATGAAGAAGTCTGTGACAGAGTTCACAAGCAGTTCAGAACAGATAATCCACCTGAAGCTAAGCATGCTTGGACCTAGCTAGTTCTTGGATGGTAGACCATCTAGGAAAACTTGAGTCGCTGCTGTAAGAGGTGTGGGTGAAGCCAACATGTCCCCAGTGCAGTAATGGGGACATTGTGCTGTAAAATGGTACCGTAATTCGGATGAGATGTAAAACCGAGGTCCTGACTCTCTGTGGTCATAAAAAATTATACGGCATCCTTCGCCAAGAGTAGGATGTTTCCCAATGTCCAGACTAAATTGTCTACTATGGCCTGGTCATTTTGCCACCCTAATCACATCCTGTCCCAAGCTGGGTCACTATCTCTCTCATATCCCTTTACCACCTAACAGCTAATGCATGGAGAGCGTACAGGCACAAAACAGCTTCCACTGCATCATCCAGGAGAAGTGCACATTAGTGGTGACTGAAGTACTCTCAATGTAAAGCACTTTTAGTAGTGAGAAAAAGCGCTATATAAATGTAATGTCGTCTTCTTCTTTTGTCTGTCATGGCATCTGCACTTCACACATTTTATGAAAGCACACTTAATATTCCTCAGAATAGTTGTTAAAAAACATGAACGATCAAGCCTAGAGACAACTGCCAGGTCACACTGGTGTTCTCTAAGATTCTTGCAATCAGCATCTGAAATTTTATTTCCCCAGCAGTTAGGTTAGGGCGGGCTTAGAGCCGGAAAGCACTAAAAAAAAAAAAAACCATGACAAGTAATTGAGTGCACAAGAGTTACCAAACAAAAACACTAAGAAGAATGCTGTCATCATAACCAAAATGGCCCTCTGCAGGTTATATTTAGCAGCAGCTGAAACACTTTTCCAAGAACAAGGCTGCCTTGCTGGCTGATGTGACAGAGGGCCTGGTGTGACCGTGCCGAAGACTCAGTGACTCTCATTAACAGCTGTTGATCAGGCAGACCTCCTGCAACCGACACGTTCTGTTGTGAAGGCGATCCACGACACAGGCTGTGGACGTGCCCTGGCTATTGTGGGCTTGTGACATTTAAGACAGGTGTCTGTCATGACTCAAACGTTCCACTCATTCACACATTTCAGCCACACATCCTCCTTTTGACACAGAAAACAAGGGCATTACTACTGCCCTCCATGACATTTAATACAAAAATGAAATATGAGGAAACTTTAAGCTTTCCTTAGTACCCACCAAAAACTTTGTTCCTTGGTGAGGAACATCTGTTCAACTGCTTTGTCCTGCAGGGGGCTAACGCCAGCACCAGCAGCAATGGGTGCAAAGCATGAACCAGCCTTACATGCCATTTCAATCTGATTGACGCCATTTGAATGCCATACCCAACATTCTATGTGGAGTTTGTATGGTGTCTCCACTGATTTTCCACTCATATCAGCCATGAGTGGCATGTCAGTCCATTGCAGGGTGCTCCCATCTCCACACTAACGCTCATTTGTGTGTGTTTGGTCCATTTACTCTACAACACCATATTGGCTCAGTGTGGGCCCCACAGTGGGCTAGAGTCCAGTGCTACCAGGATGGTCTCTGGAGCCCCAAAACAGTGAATTGCATTAAGCCAGTTGGAAAACAGTATGGAATATTTCTATTGAACATATGCTTGAAATATGCAAGGGCAAGAATGGATAGAGTGTCAAGTTAGTAACTGGCGCTACCTCCTGCCGCTCAGATTTTGAGGATTTTCGTAGCATTCCTCATTACAGAACTGTCTCATTTCATTTGCATTTTTGGGGGCCTTACATGAATGGATCATGTACCTTGATGTGAAAGGAGTAAGCCACAAAGGCCAAATGTTTCATGGCTCCACAGAAGTCTACGTTGTAGGTATCCTCATGCCTATAAAACAAGTGTGGAGCTTCTCTATGCATCATCAGGTACACCAGCCCTGGATGGGGTGCCAGACCGTCACAAGGAACTCCATAACTCACACAATGAGCCTGACATGCATGAGAAAATGTGAAGTTCAGGTTCTGGAGTGTAAATACTTGGCTGCCTTTTTTATCTTAAAATGAAATGAGTCACAGGGGGCCGAGTGTTCAGGGGTCCATAGGCTAATGACATTTGTGACTGTGCATCAGAGCCTTAAGTTTTATGGTGGACATGTTCTACAAGGGGCAGCCTCTTAATGAAGATCACACAAGTAGTCAAAATGCAGCCTGTTCCAAGCATTTTCAATCAGACTCTGTCCACATTACTTCTCAAGTTTGGCCTCCATTCAAGACTTTCAAAGTATTATGGCATCTCTTCTGTTTTGAGTCCCAGGGATTTGCTGAAAACCAAATGTCCATAAAGGTATTCATTAAGAAAGGCAGAAGATAGTGATGAAGCACTCAGAATCCAAAGTCAGCACGGCTTCATCATTGACAAAGGACAGGCATGAAGATCAATAATATTCAGTGCATCACGGTGGTCTACATGTTTAATAAGCATATAAACAGCCTGCTAATGAAATAGCATTCTGTCATATCCCGTATCTGCTTTACTTCGACTTATTATTATCACGTTGTTACATTGCTTGCTTTTGTTTTCACTGTTATGCTCTGTTAGTCTTCAGCTCTGCCAGGAGAAATGCTGAGAAAGTTCTTACGTGCCAGAGAGTTTATTTAAAAGGGGGCAGAGCTCCTAGTTAGACATGGATTGGTTTATTGTGCCATAAATTAAATGTTATAAAAAGTGTTAGGACACTCTGGCACTTGAGAGTTGAACAACTACTGCATAACCGCCAGCCGAGCCACCCAAAGGACACACTGAAGCAGCACAAACAATTTGATGTTAAAAATGAGGCCCCACATGACCTTCACCCTTCTTTAGGACAGTGTATTGCGAGCACCTCAGCAAACAAGGACCCTGAGCAAGCATCCTGCCCACCATAGTAACCTCAAATGGTGTTCTCTTGGCAGAGCCTGATGTGAACTGTATGTTAAAAAATAATCTTTAATTGAAGCTAATGTATTATTTGTTGTGTTATTTTGCAGTCATTGCGACTTAGAGGCAGCACTGTGAGCAGAGCAACATTTTGATAGTGCGATTTTCAGTACTGAACAAGAGCTATCCATGGAGTTAACACTCCATGCTGGACACAATTTTCAAAAGTTTTCGTTTTATCTTCTTCTTACTCAGATGGTCACCATTAGACCTCTTGCCCTGATAAAGAGGAGCAGCAGTTGACAGAGGTAAGTCACTGTCATACACATCCTTGCTGATGACAGACTGGGCCTGGCCATCTGGAGTGTCTCACCCACACTTGGCAGCTAAGAGTCTTTGGCCGCAGGTCCACTCCAGAATCTGCAAGGGCAGACTGAGGTCAGAGCTGCAACATCTCAGATATCACAAGCACACGACACACTGAAGAGCTTCTCATTCCAGAGGGCTGCCATGTCACAATGCACGTCATTAGGAGACTTAAAGACTATGTCTCATCTGCTGATTCATGCCCTCTGCTTGACTCTACAGATCCAAGTTAGGTTTAGAGTACATTTTTTATATTTATAGATATATATATCTTGCACCCAAGAGACGAGGCTGAGTCTAAGGACTTCAGGAAAACCAGCTTTATTCAACTCGAAACAGGAACACTAAGGTTATTTATTGAAGCAGGAGCTACCACTCTACTATACACAGCCCCAGCAAACGGGCAGGGCCAGGTTAGTGGCCCAGTGATAGCGTTCACTACATCACCATTAGGGCAACAGACGCGCTGTGAACCTGTGGTTGCCTTGGCGACAGATACATCAATCTCATTTTGGTGTGTCACCCCATTGGGGAGGGTCTCAAAAGACTTCAAAAATCTCATATACTGTTATACATATCGTCTGTGGTCTTGTGATGTGTGGGTCACAGATTTGGCACAAGAGAGAAGAAAAATGATAAGTTTAATTGTCATTTCAAAGTTATCTAAACGGGAGCCATCTCTTCAGCACTCACAAAAAACCACAGCCCATACGCAGTGACGCTGTTGTCATCTTGCAATCGCTCCCTTCTCAGCTTAAGAGTAGATAGGCTTCAAATACAAGTGAGAAAACAGAAAGTGAACATATGGCCAGGTCAGCGGCCGGTTTTAAATGTTCCCTGCATCAAACAGCGGCAAACTTGCAGTTGCACCAGCACTGGGCAACCAGTCCCTGCCTGTGTTTTAATATAAAGGTGAGAGCTGCTGCTGACATAGTCACACCTAAAAAGACAGTTTAAAAATCTTCTACCACTGTTACACCATGGAAGACTCAAAGAGTGTCTGATCTAAAGAGAACATGCCGGAGCGCTGAGCATAAATGGAGAAAAACTAAACTGATTATCCACTATGAGATATTGAAGGTTAAAATAACAGAATACAACAACACAGTCCATCTTGAGAGGCGCTGCTGTTTCTCTAGAATTATAAATAACAATGCTAGTAATCCCAGTCTTATTCTCGACGATTGATCATCTGCTAAACCGAGTTCACTCAATGGAATGCCTCCAAAAAACTTCCAGTAAAACTTCTGAGGCTTTACCTGTATTTTTTAATCAAAAAATGAATGATATTAGAAATAATATAGTACATCTCCCCAATACTGATCCTCTTAAACCCTGGTACTCCATTATAAACAAATTAAATTCTTTCACCAGGATAGATTTACCTGATTTATATAAAATAATTTCTCAACTGAGACCCTCCACCTGCATCCTTGACCCAATACCAACAAGTTTTTTCAAAGAAGTATCCGGCGTGCTAATTAATAGTATACTTGACATAGTAAACTCGTTATTAGATACGGGGATCTTCCCAGACTGTCTTAAGACTGCTCAAGAAAAATAATCTTTGAAAATTTTAGACCTATTTCTAACCTGCCTTTCTTAAGTAAAATCCTAGAAAAGTCACTTGTTATGCAGCTAAATGAGCACCTCAATAAACATGCTATTCTTGATAAGTTTCAGTCGGGTTTCAGAACAAATCACAGCACAGAAACTGCACTTCTTAAAGTAGTCAATAACTTGCATGTAAATGCAGACAGAGGCTGTTTATCTGTTCTCATCCTCTTAGATCTGAGTGCCGCATTTGATACCATTGATCACAACATTCTTAGAAATCACCTTAGTCAATGGGTGGGCCTCTCTGGCAGTGTCTTAAATTGGTTTGAATCCTACCTGGCAGGTAGAAAATTCTTTGTTAATTGTGCTAATTATACTTCAAAGACAAATGATATTCTATATGGTGTTCCACAAGGCTCTATCCTGGGTCCGCTACACTTTCAATCTACATGCTTCCATTAGGTCAGATTACCTCAGGGCACAACGTGAGCTACCACAGCTATGCTGACGACACACAAATGGATTTATCAATAGCACCTGATGACCCCGACTCTCTTGATTCACTAACACAATGTCTTACTTGTGTTTCTGAATGGATGAGTAGTAATTTTCTGAAACTAAATAAGGAGAAAACAGAAATTTTAGTGATTGGAAAAAAATGGATATAATGAGGGCATAAGAAATAAACTTGATCATTAGGATTAAAAGTCAAGACAGAGGTAAAGAATTTAGGGGTAATTATTGACTCTGACCTCAATTTTAAATCACATTCTGTATAATCAGATTACTATGACAGTATTTTTTCACTTAAGAAAAATAGCAAAAGTTAGACCTCTTATAACATTGCAAGATGCTGAGAAATTAGTTCACGCTTTTCATTTTCAGTCGGCGAGATTACTGTAACACACTCCTCTCAGGACTACCAACAAAAGACATCAATCGATTGCAACTAGTGCAGAATCCAGCTGCTAGAATCTTAACTAGGAAAAGAAAATCCGAGCACATCACTCCAGTTTTGATGTCACTACATTGGTTACCTGTGTCATTTAGAATTGACTTTAAAATACTGCTTATGGTTTACAAAGCCTTAAATAATCTCGCTCCATCCTATACTTCAGAATGCCTCTCACCTTACACTCCAAATTGTAACCTTAGATCCTCAAATGAGTGTTTACTTAGAATTCCAAGAGCTAAACTTAAAAGAAGTGGTGAGGCGGCCTTCTGCTGTAATGCACCTAAAATCTGGAATAGCCTGCCAATAGGAATTCACCAGGCTAATAGAGTGGAGCACTTAAAAAAAATGCTAAAAACACATTATTTTAATATGGCTTTCTCATAGCTTCATTTTAGTTTAATCCTGATATTCTGTATATGCATTGTGACAGGTAAGGGCACTCTCGCTGCCTTGAACCCTCGGACAATACGCCAGACACCAGGTAAAAGTCCAAGAATTATTTATTTTATAATAATAATGTGCACAAAGCACCCTCCACTCCACAATACTCAATAAACAATACAATTCTCAATAATCAAATCACAATCCTCCATTCTCAAACGTTTAGCCACCCTGCCTCCCAACTCAGCTCAATGTCTGGGATCTCCCAAAGTCCTTTTATAGTCTGTGACCCGGAAGTGCTTCTGAACCCTCAGTCCATGTGACTTCTTAGCACTTCCGGGTCAGATCAAAACTCTTCTTTTTCATCCCGGAAGCACGTCATTTCTTCTGCCCATGTGACTGGAACGTACTTCCGGGGTGTAGGGAAAATAGTCCTTACTCCTCCCTGCAGTGTCCTCTGACAGCCCCCATGGTATCCAGCAGGGCTGTGAATTAAAAGTCCACTGTCCATAATTCCCTGCTGGCATTCGGGGCACTTCCACGCTACAGGGAGGGCGCCACCTAGCGGCCTGGGGCTATTGGCCGGGATGAATGGCCAGCCATATCCCACATTTCCTTCTCCTCAATGAAGCCCAGTGGGGCGGAGCGTCCAGCCCTGCGAGGGACGTCTTCCTCCAGGAGGATCCATGGGTCGGGTCTTGGCTACGTCGTAAAGCTTCCCGGAGAACCTAGGGGGAACATTGTATAGGGAACCCCTATGATCCCCTGTCCTCTGAGGACAACTTCGCCATACGTGGCCTGGCCGGCAGCAGTAGTAGTAGCATAGCCGTTGTCCTCCCGTTTGTAATCCTCTGCAAGACTGGAAACACATAAGAAACTCTGGCTCCACCCCTTTTCCCGCCGAGGAGGGTTCTATGGCTGCTTCTGATGTCCCAGTTCTCTTTTCTGTTTTGTCAGGAGATCCGTGCTTCATATTTGGGATCTCCTGTTTAATCTGGGGCTTATCCACAGTTTGGGTCTCTCTATGTGTATGAGAAAGCCCTTTTACTGTCTGAATCCCCTTTGATTTATATATGACCGGTGTCGGTGTCTTCAGGGTCGCATCGCCCCAGCAGACAGAACTATTTAGCTGCTCTGGCTCGATCAACCCTTCCACCAAGCACCCGGTCCACGTTTCCGCCTCTCTTGTAGGGCTCGAGGTGGCTTGGCACCCGCTACTAAGTAATCGCGGGCCCAGTTTACACTGCGTCCCTATTTCATTATGTACAGTACCGGTTGAACTCACCTGTACCACCGCATTTATCATGATGGGAGACTCCCGACCAAATCGCTGTGGGTACTCGTCTACCTTTTTCAACGGTGCTTCAGCCGCTGTTCCCAGCTCCTCCACAATCTTCTTTATCGTAGTGACAATCTGCAAAAAACTGTGCACGGGCTGAAGCAACTTCTCCAGCTCACACACGACCAAAAAGTTATTTAATTCAGCCAGAGGTATGCTCAGGAGATCACTAGCCTTACCCTCCGGCTGGGAGCCAATGAGCATGCCCGCTCCTGGCACGTGCTCTGACGGGTTCCGCAAGGGAGCCTGGGATTTGGAGTTCCTTCTGGAGGTCCGCGGTGCTGCTTTCGGCTGACTGCGATCCGTCTGTCTCAATTTATCGGCGGACCGATCAGTCATTTCCCGGACCTCCTTACCTTTTTGTAGGGAGAGCGGTGCTTTGCTCGCCTCCCCTTTCCCCTTCGGAAAAATAAATTTGGTCTTTTCCTGGGTGAAGCCATAAGCAGTCGGACGCGGACCTCCTCCTTCCCACAAACCTTCGGGATGCGTCACATGTCCCTCGCCAGCACCCAACATGCGGAAGGCCTTGTTTTTTTTTGTCTGCCTTAACGAGAGCGCACCACCGTCTTCAGGATGTTCTTCTGCCTTCCGCAGAGCCTCCAGATGGACATTTGGGAGGTATATGCACGGGACAAAATGTGTTATTTTAAAAAGGTTTTCAAACGCATCCCCGGCACATACCTCATTGAAGTCGTCCTCCTCTGGATGTTTCTCCCGAGATGCGTAGCCACTCCATGGCTCGTCTTGAGAGTAGGCAATATTGAACGCAGGACCTCCACTTGGGCTGCCACTCTGCTTAAGTTTTTTCTTCTCCATGACGTCCTTGGTAAAGGTGAGGTTCGGCAATTTTTCTCTGCCTATCATGACGCTGCCTTCTTAGGGTTCTGTCCACAGTAAATTTTTTAAATACAGGTCCTCTGCCAAACCGACGGCCAGAGAATCCTGCCAAGACTATGCCAACTGTGACAGATAAGGGCGATCTTGTTGCCTTGAACCCTCGGACAATACACCAGACACCAGATAAAAGTCCAAGAATTATTTATTTTATAATAATAATGCGCACAAAGCACCCTCTACTCCACAATACTCAATAAACAATACAATTCTCTATAATCAAATCACAATCCTCCACTCCCAGACGCTTAGCCACCTTGCCTCCCAACTCTGCTCAACGTCTGGGATCTCCCAAAGTCCTTTTATAGTCTGTGACCCGGAAGTGCTTCTGAACCCTCAGTCCAGTTGACTTCTTAGCACTTCCGGGTCAGATCAAAACTCTTCTTTTCATCCCAGAAGCATGTCATTTCTTCTGCCCATGTGACTGGGATGTATTTCCAGGGTGTAAGGAAAATAGTCCGTACTCCTCCCTGCAGTGTCCTCTGGCGGCCCCCATGGTATCCAGCAGGACTGTGAATTAAAAGTCCACTGTCCATAATTCCCTGCTGGCATTCGGGGCACTTCCACATTACAGGGAGGGCTCCACCTAGCGGCCTGGGGGTATTGGCCGGGATGAATGGCCGGCCATATCCCACAGCATTTAATTATTATTATCATTCATGGAGGCTCCGAAAATCGCACTAACCCCTACTTTCTCTGCTGTTCTTTTTCTGCTTTCTGTGGTGACGATCTGCGACACCACCACCCGATCAAAGCACTGTGATGTCCCTACACTGATGGATTATATGGCTAGAAGTCCACATGACCGTCATCATCAAGTTCTTCCCTGAGAACCCTGAAAAACATGAGTACTGATTGAGGTCATTTATGTTGGGTAGAATGCCTAGAGGGGGCTGGGTGGTCTCGTGGCCTGGAACCCCTGCAGATTTTAGTTTTTTCTCCAGCTGTCTGGAGTCATTTTTTTGTTTTTTCTGTCCTCCCTGGCCATCGGACCTTACTTTTATTCTATGTAAATTAGTATTGCCTAATTTTATTTTATATATTTTGCTTTTTTTGTTGTTGTGTTAGCCAAGTGCTGGTGCACGGTGCAGTTGGGGGTTTATTGGAGTCTCAAAAATCTCACTATATACAGTGTGTGTGTGTACATTGTAACAAAGGTGCTATATAGGTGCCCGACCCGACACAGATGGACACCGAGACACGTATAAAAACTCCAATAGTTTTATTTTTCTTCACCCGTGACCCACAGGCAATACACTGTCCATAAAGCACTAATCCCACACAATACAACACTCTTTTTCTTTACCACCACTCCTCCTCAGGCTTAGTCCTCCTCCTGCCGACTCTCGCTCCTCGAGGGGTGGTGGCTGGCCCTTTTTATAACCCACCCGGAAGTGTTCCATGTGCTTGACCACCTGGTCATAATTGCCCTTCCGGGTGGGGCTGAAAATACGTCCAACTGGGCTGCTGACTCCCTGCACCTCCCCCTAGCGGCCATCCGAGCCCCCAACCAGGCTGTGGAGGACTCCATCTCCCATGGAGCCATGCACTAGGTTGGGGAGTCATCGTCCGCCAGGGAGGCTGCCACCAAGCATCCCAGGGGATGTATTGAACTGTCCATAGCTGCTCCCCTGGAACAGATGTAGCAGAGGCGTCCCTGCCGGGCATGGGACCCAGCTGTCCATTACAACATATATGTAGAGTATATATAAATGTACATGCCTTCAAACTTAATTCACTTCAGGAGACCATTTGAACTCTGAATTATTATTCAAGTCGAAATCTGTTTTCCCCATTAGAAATAATGGAAACTGAATTTATCTGTTCCCATACCCTAAACAATACCCATTTCGATAACATAGTTTTAGGTAAAATAACACTAAATACCTGAGATAATAAATTAAAACATGAAAAAAATAAATATGTAAATACTGTACAATAAAATGAAAATTGCATTTAGTTTACCTTAGTGAGGAATGGTAATGTCCCAAGTGGTTGGCAGAGAGGAAGAGAAAGGTTACCATTTGGAAGGGGGGTCACTGTCCATAAACACGCCAAATAACTGTACTTTGCGGTAAGTTCCTTTTTACTGCAATTGTTGATTTTACAACCTTCCACACTCTTCTTGGATGCCATGGTTAATAGATAGGGATTCTATATAAGCCAAACACATCAAAAATAAAGTGAATAAAATCACTGAAAACACACAAATGTAATACAAGAGATGCTTTCACAGAAAGAGTGAGAGAAGACTTGGGTGCACAAAAGATGACGCTTGCTAATTTACGCTTGCTGCGGAAGTGCCATCTGTTGCTGCATTTTTTCATTGTGCGCAAGTTCAAATATAGAAGCATTTCATAGCGAGAGCCGAGACAACTTTGGCGCACAACAGATAATGTTTATATTCACTGCATGAGCGACATCTTTTGCTGCAATTTTTTCACTGCGTATACAGTTCAAACTTAGAAGCATCGTTCGAACTCCAGATCATATTTCTCTTGAATTTAGCATTCAAACTCTGGAATGTTCAAAGTTAGAATTGTTCGAAAAACGAGGGACCACTTTATATATAAGTGGTGTATATCCAGTATATCTGTCTGATCTGATTGGGTGTGGGTATGCGTAAGTGCGCTTCACTCCGTGGTTGATTGTGATGCTTGGCTGATCACACAAACATTTGTAAATGTAAGTGGATTATCCAAGGGCCTCATTCACACCTCAGAGTGGGCAAAGCACCACACCTGTGCCCAATCAAGCAGGATGAAAAGGAGCCTGCATGGAAGAGGGGTGACATAAAAAAGAATGAAAAGAAACAGAAAGAAGAATGATGAAATAGCAAGATGTAGGTTGAAGAGATGATAAGAGACGGCAGGGTCGGGAAAGGAGTGGCTGTGATGTAAAGTGGAGGCAGGCAGTTGGGAAAGTGAACCCCAGCAGAGGAGCGTGTGACTGATGCACAAGATTGGGCTGAGGGTTGCTGCCGAGCAGCCAGAGAGAAGGAGCAACCAACCACTCCTGGAGGACTCCCATGTATGGCAGAGGAGCGGCAGCGGGAGGCAAGGGAGTAAGGATCAGTGCAGTGCCTCTCAGATGCTGAAGGACTGGCAATAAGGACATGGATGGATTCTGCTCATGGATTTGAAGCTCGTTTAAATGAAATGTGTATTTGATGACCTTTAACCTCATGTTTAATGATTTTTTATAGATTATTTATTGAAGGATTCAAGCACTGCACTTTTTGAACCTTTGTTTTTCCGGTTTTAATAACAGCACGTTAACATTTTTTCACCAACCCCTTGCTGAATGTGTGTGCCCTCATTTGCCTGGCTCATCTTGGTACATGACTATCGATGGTTTTGGGTTGAAGAGGCTCCCAGAAGTGATAAGGAAGCATGGAGCTAACCCGGACCTTCATACACTGTCATGGAATTTGAGTTTTACTGTTTGGATTTGGATTATTTGGAATATTGGATTGTGAATGAGCACTTTTTTCCTTTGGACTGCCTTTTAGACGACTCTTTTTGCTCTTTTGAGCACTCTTTTCTTATTTTTCCCCCTAAATCAATATTTTTCATTTGTTTACAGGCCAGAGTTTAGCTCGGCTTCTCCTTCTCATGAGGCATTTTGATACTTTTGAGACTACTGAGAGCGTTTCATATTTTAAAAGTCAGTTCCCCCTTTTTTAGGCCTAGTTAGACTGAAGCCAGCAGGTAGTAACTGGGGGGCAAGCAGGTCAAGAGTGAGCCTCTTCTAGGCTGGTCAGGGAAGGTTACGACCTACTTACTTTCTGTGGCACTTTTGGAGGCATCAAACCCCTTTTGCCATGTTCTTGACTTCCTAATCACAAAAATACAAAGACAAAGCAAAGCCAAAAACAGAATAAATAATATCCATCCATCCATCCATTTTCCAACCCGCTGAATCCGAACACAGGGTCACGGGGGTCTGCTGGAGCCAATCCCAGCCAACACAGGGCACAAGGCAGGAACCAATCCTGGGCAGGGTGCCAACCCACCGCAGGACACACACAAACACACCCACACACCAAGCACACACTAGGGCCAATTTAGAATCGCCAATCCACCTAACCTGCATGTCTTTGGACTGTGGGGGGAAACCGGAGCGCCCGGAGGAAACCCACGCAGACACGGGGAGAACATGCAAACTCCACGCAGGGAGGACCCGGGAAGTGAACCCGGGTCCCCAGGTCTCCCAACTGCGAGGCAGCAGCGCTACCCACTGCGCCACCGTGCCGCCCCGAATAAATAATATGATACATTATATTTAAATAATAACAAAATGACTAAATAAGTACAAAATAAACTTGAGGCAGGACAATAACCCTATCTGTACCATAGCACAGTGAAGTAGGATGGTGGTAGCATTGGGCTCAGTGGTTGCTTTTCATCAGCAGGGACCGAGTGGCTGGGTGAAACAGAAGAATGGATGGTGGACAACACAACCAAAAGCTTCAAGAGACCTGAGTGAGTCTGCTGCAGGAAAGATCATAAACACAGTGACTGTCTTGCAATGGCCAGTCCAAGCCCTCATTTTAATCCAACTTAGAATCTGTGTGGCTGTTTGAAAATTGTGGTGCCCAAGAATGGTCAAACTAACCAGAACACCTTAGCGTAAATCTGCCTCAAGTCACTCCAGCTGATTTGAAACTAAATTCAGTGCTGCCCTTGTTATGGAGTACAATTAAAGGGCTGGTCAACTGTCGGAATTGCCTTGCAAGGCGCTGCAGTTCATTTTTTTTGCACTTGCAGAAATTAAAATGTTATGAGATTCTGAAGCAGAAAAGTTCATCCTGATCCCCAACCATTCCTCTTTCCCTGTGCTCTTGCCTGGCTTCTAATCATCAGGGCAGCAGTGCCCATCTGTGATCAGCATGTGAATTGTTGGCAGTTGACTTTCTGAGAACGAGACGGCAGCTCCCAGTAAAGCCATCTGGAGTGATGCCAGCAGAGAAACACTGCCCTTCCTAATATCTTGGTGATTACGATTGCTGGATACCCAGTGATGTAACTTATGCAGATGGAAAGCTGGGGCTATCTGTCCAACAGACCACACATCAGCTTTACCCCTGCGGCTAACTGAAGCCGTCCTGGCCAGCAAATAAAGAAGCATTAGCCAAGTCACTAAAGTGCCGGGCTGGGCACGAGTGGGCAGAGAGCTTCCAAATAAAAAATGAATGTCACTTGCCATGGACAGCTGCAATCCGTTTAATATACAGTAACATGCTCCTCCATTTTTTAAATCGCAGACCCACTTCTGTGTTGCAGGGAGTGAGGTCGATTATGGCAACAAGAAATACAAAGCAGAAACCAAACTGGACAAGGCACTCAGGCCAAGAAGTCAGGTTATACTTCACACTCAGAATGCTTTTGCACACGCTTCATGGCTGTCACATGTTCCCAGCGTGCTTTTGACATGTACTCTGAGCACGTTGTCAGAAATTAATGTGAGTTGCTGTACCAGCAAAAATATGGATGGCGTGTGCTTTCAAGTTTTGGTGCGTGATATCAGCATCGTTGTTTACTATCAACATGTGATGGCAAGCCGCATTGCAGCTCCAACAGGATCTATGTGCGTGCTTCGATGTTTGATGAATAGTTCGATGTGGTGAAGCAAATGATCAAGCTTAAATGCTGACATGCGAATGTATTCATGGTGTTTTTCTTCACCCATTTCTTGCATGGGCAATATAAGCGTCGCATATTCCCCATCATAATGATGTAATCCATTTAAAGGTCTTACATATCATCTTCTGCACGTTTGCAACAGCATCAGAATGCAAAGGATTTTTATCTTCAACATCTTTCTTCCCTCAACTTATAAAACAGCGAACCCAAAAGTTGGGTTCATCATAACGTGATGATTTCTCACACTGTTATGTGGTGGAATCCTCCAGATTTACAAGTACAGTCAGTGCACTGCCTGCATAGCAGCAGCAGCAGCAGCATCCTCAAGTGCACACGTCACATACTGTTGAGTATATCTCTGACCTTACTCTCACTATGGCTCATGTAACATTCTTTAGGTGGCACCTGTCCTGGCAGCAATGAGTGTGATGCAGGTTTTTACACGTCTCTTCAAGAACACACAGTCAGTTTGGAATTGCAGAGACATAAAATACACAAAGACAAATTAAAAGCACATCTGGTAAATAAACATCACATATAAACACATAACAAGCAGCTGAAAAGACAAGGAAAATGGGCTTGCTGGTGCAGGGCTTCTATAATGGGGTCCTGGCCATGGGTCAGATGTGGAAAGAGAGTGGAACTGAGGGTAGGAACTCTGAATGTTGGCGGTATGACTGGTAAGGGGAGAGAGTTAGCAGATATGATGGAGAGAAGGAAGGCTGATATATTGTGCGTGCAAGAGACTAAATGGAAGGGGAGTAAGGCCAGGTGGATTGGAGGTGGATTCAAATTGTTCTATCATGTTGTGGTTAGGAGTGGGTGTAATGGGGTGTAATGATGAATGTTGTTAGTGCATATGCACTGCAAGTTGGGTGTGCAATGGGTGATTCAGAAGATTTTTGGAGTGAGTTGGATGAAGTGATGAACAGTGTACCCAAGGGACAAAAAGTGGTAATTGGAGCGGATTTCAATGGGCATGTTGGTAAAGGGAACAGTGGAGACGAGGAGGTGATGGGTAGGTATGGTGTCAAGGAGAGGAATGAAGAAGGTCAGAGGATAGTGGATTTTGCCAAAAGGATGGATATGGCTATGGTGAATATATATTTTAAGAAGAGGGAGGAACATAGGGTTACGTACAAGAGTGGAGGAAGATGCACACATGTAGAGTACATCCTATGCAGAAACGCTGATCTGAAGGAGATTGAAGACTGCAAAGCGGTGGCAGGGGAAAGTGTAGTTAAGCAGCATAGGATGGTGGTCTGTTGGATGACGCTGGAGATCAAGAAGAGGAAGAGAGTGAGGGCAGAGCCAAGGATCAAATGGTGGAAGTTGAAAAAGGACGACTGCAAGGGTGAGTTTAGGGAGAAGGTGAGACAGGCACTGGGTGGCAGTGAAGAGTAACCACACAGCTGGGAAACTACAGCAGATGTACTAAGGGTGACAGCAAGAAGGGTGCTTGGTGTGACATCTGGAAGAAGGAGGAAAAGGAAACCTGGTGGTGGAATGAGGAAATACAGGAGAGTATACAGAGGAAGAGGATGGCAAAGAAGAAGTAGTATAGTCAGAGAGATGCAGAAAGTAGACAAGAGCATAAGGAGATAAGGCGCAAGGTGAAGAGAGAGGTGGCGAAGGCTAAAGAAAAGGCGTATGATGAGTTGTATGAGAGGTTGGACACTAAGGAGGGAGAAAAGGACCTGTACCGACTGGCTAGACAGAGGGACCGAGCTGGGAAAGATGTGCAGCAGGTTAGGGTAATAAAGGATAAAGATGGAAACATACTCAAAAGCGACGATAGTGTGTTGAGCAGATGGAAAGAGTACTTTGAGAGGCTGATGAATGAAGAGAGAGAGAAGAGGTTGGATGATGTGGAGATAGTGAATCAGGAAGTGCAACGAATTAGCAAGGAGGAAGTAAGGACAGCTATGAAGAGGATGAAAAATGGAAAGGCCGTTGGTCCAGATGACATACCTATGGAAGCATGGAGGTGTTTAGGAGAGATGGCAGTGGAGTTTTAACCAGATTGTTTAATGGAATCTTGGAAAGTGAGAGGATGCCTGAGGAGTGGAGAAGAAGTGTACTGGTGCTGATATTTAAGAATAAGGGGGATGTGCAGGACTGCAGTAACTACAGGGGGATAAAATTGATGAGCCACAGCATGAAGTTATGGGAAAGAGTAGTGGAAGCTAGGTTAAGAAGTGAAGTGATGATTAGTGAGCAGCAGTATGGTTTTATGCCAAGAAAGAGCACCACAGATGCAATGTTTGCTCTTAGGATGTTGATGGTGAAGTATAGAGAAGGCCAGAAGGAGTTACATTGCGTCTTTGTGGACCTGGAGAAAGCATATGACAGGGTGCCCCGAGAGGAGTTGTGGTATTGTATAAGGAAGTCAGGAGTGGCAGAGCAGTACGTAAGAGTTGTACAGGATATGTACGAGGGAAGTGTGACAGTGGTGAGGTCTGCAGTAGGAGTGACGGATGCATTCAACATTGAGGTGGGATTACATCAGGGATCGGCTCTGAGCCCTTTCTTATTTGCAATGGTGATGGACAGGTAGACAGATGAGATTAGACAGGAGTCCCAGTGGACTATGATGTTTGCTGATGACATTGTGATCTGTAGCGATAGTAGGGAGCAGGTCGAGGAGACCCTGGAGAGGTGGAGATATGTTCTAGAGAGGAGAGGAATGAAGCTCTGTAGGAACAAGACAGAATACATATGTGTAAATGAAAGGGAGGTCAGTGGAATGGGGCGGCACGGTGGCGCAGTGGGTAGCGCTGCTGCCTCGCAGTTGGGAAACCTGGGGACCTGGGTTCGCTTCCCGGGTCCTCCCTGCGTGGAGTTTGCATGTTCTCCCCGTGTCTGTGTGGGTTTCCTCCGGGCGCTCCGGTTTCCTCCCACAGTCCAAAGACCTGCAGGTTAGGTGGATTGGCGATTCTAAATTGGCCCTAGTGTGTGTTTGATGTGTGTATGTGTTTGTGTGTGTCATGCGGTGGGTTGGCACCCTGCCCGGGATTGGTTCCTGCCTTGTGCCCTGTGTTGGCTGGAATTGGCTCCAGCAGACGCCCGTGACCCTGTGTTCGGATTCAGCGGGTTGGAAAATGGATGGATGGATGGTCAGTGGAATGGTGAGGATGCAGGGAGTAGAGTTGGCGAAGGTGGATGAGTTTAAATACTTGGGATCAACAGTACAGCGTAATGGGGATTGTGAAAGAGAGGTGAAAAACAGTGCAGGCAGGGTGGTTGGGTGGAGAAGAGTGTCAAGAGTAATTTGTAACAGACGGGTATCAGCAAGAGTAAAAGGGAAGGTCTACAGCAAGGGTTCCCAAAGTGGTCGATATTGACCCCCTGGGGTCGATTTGAACTTTCTAGGGGTCGATAGTTTCAATGAAAAAATTTGGGGGTCAACGACAGCAAAAATAGACCCCCTTACTACTGCTATTTGTTTGTTACTTCAAAATATCTATGATTCCAATAGGTACCTAATTAAGAAGTAAAATCATTGAAAAAAAACACATTACATACCAAATTTGCGAACGAAAAGGTAAAATGTGTCATTAAGAGTCACACGTAAGAATGCATGAAAATACATGTAGCACAAACATGTCTGTTCATTGTCTTATCGAACAAATCAAAGCAAGTGCGGATATGAAAAACCATTGCATGTAATTAGGGGGTCGACGGTTTTAAAAGTTTTTGGTAAAGGGGTCTGCGGCTGAAAAAAGTTTGGGAACCCTTGGTCTACAGGATGGTAGTGAGACCAGCTATGTTATATGGGTTGGAGACGGTGGCACTGACCAGAAAGCAGGAGACAGAGCTGGAGGTAGCAGAGTTGAAGATGCTAAGATTTGCATTGGGTGTGACGAGGATGGATAGGATTAGAAATGACTACATTAGAGAGTCAGCTCAAGTTGGACGGTTGGTAGACAAAGTCAGAGAGGCGAGATTGCTTTGGTTTGGACATGTGCAGAGGAGAGATGCTGGGTATGTTTGGAGAAGGATGCTAAGGTTAGAGCTGCCAGAGAAGAGGAAAAGAGGAAGGCCTAAGCGAAGGTTTACAGATGTGGTGAGAGAGGACATGCAGGTGATGGGTGTAACAGAGCAAGATGCAGAGGACAGAAAGATATGGAAGAAGATGATCCACTGTGGCAACTCCCAACTGAAAGAAGAAGAAGATGGAGAACACTGTGTTACTGAGAGAGGGCAGAGGTGAATTTCCAGATTTGGTTACAAAGCCAGCCAGCCATTTGGCCATATGTCGGTCACAAGTGCAACTGAGGCTCTGTGGGTCTGATGTGGCCATCGGTACGGAGCAGCACAAACAGATGTTCGTGTCTCAGCACCACCACACCAGGTCCATGTATGGGACGATCATGTAGGCTGAATGCATAAGACTTGGCTATATGATGGTGGATGTCTGGGGATCCAGTCCAGCCGGGACACCCGGCTGGGACAGTGATCTTTGGAAGATCATTACAAAGCACCTAGAACACATCCAGAGTGTTATAAAAGGGGCTGCCTTACTCCATCAGTCGAGCTGGAGTCAGGAGGGAGAAGACAGCTTGTGAGAGGAGGACTGAGGGTGACAGAACAGTAGAAGGAGAGAAAGAAGCGTCTGAGTGTTTGTCTAATTTGGACATTGTGAGGTACCGTACAAGGCAAAAGAAATATTAAACATATTAAACGTGTGTGTGTTTTGGACATCGGGTGTCTGTCTCTGTAAGGGGCTGGAATCTCGACAATATATACTGTATATATATATATATATATATATATTGTGGGACTGCTTCTTCCACAGCCGTGTCTCTCTCTCTCTCTCTCTTTTCTCACACACTCCAGGCCACTCCTTGCCGTCTCTTCTCCGACCTCGTCCACCTCCTCACCCGACTCCAGGCTTGATTGAAGGGAGGCGGCTCCTTACATAGGCAGGCGGCTGATGACCACACCCGGCCACCTGCCACAATACTCCCCCGCATGCTGAGACCCCACGGGGCCAGCGGCCCATCCCGCGAGGACAGATTTTCCTCGGCGGCAGGTCGATAGATCCCAGCCTAGGGCCTGGACCTACAGAATAAAAAGAAAAACAAGGGGCGGAGACGCTGCCCTGATGCGGTGCCTCGGCGCGCTTCCTCCGTGCTTAGGCCAATGCTCTCCGCTCCGTCCGGCACCCCGATTCTCTCTTTCTCGCCCTCCCTATCTGAGATTTCCGTGGTCCCCACCATGGGACCACCAGCTGGAGCACACTCACGTTTCACCTCCCAGCCTGTGGATTTTCCCTCTGCTGCCTTTCGTGGGATGTGTGCACCCAGCAACACGTCCTCCCATATCGGAGGAGTCAGCTTTCTTCCTCCGACGGTTCGGGTCAGCCTATAGGAAAAGGACAGACCCTGCCCTGCTGGCGTCCGTAGCTTTACGGGGGCAGTCCTACTCACCGTCCCCGCTGTGCTCCTCCGGTCAGAAGTTCCAGGGCACATCGCTCAGGTGGCGGCAATCCGACAAGCAGAAGGCATCTCTGCAACTGCTGCAGAATCGCTGCCAGGGAGAGAAAGTCAGTCGACGGTGTGCTTACCTCACAAGCAGTGCCACTCGCCGACTGCTTTCCATGGGCCCTCTCCTCCGGCCCATTCAGGTTTCTGGCTGGCACGGGATGGACATTCCTTGGTCCCGCCTCCATCCAATCGCTGGCGGGCACACAGGACATGCTATCCAACCCCGTGCCTGTCGCAAGGAGGGACTTCTGGTCGGCGGCCATCTCGTCCTCCTTCCTCACACGGGGACGAGACTCCGGGCAGCTCCGCGGCTGCTGCGGCTGTCGTAGCTGCAGCCCTTCCTTCTTGGCAGCTCCTCTTGCTGCCGCCGCGTCCTTGAGCCGCCCCTGCAACACATAGTCCAATGGAGGACCGCTAATGGTCCGCAACACACTCTGTACCTGCGGGGTTGGGTGCATGACACCCCTACGGCACGTGGGTGAGCTCCCCTGTTGTGCCGGGCCATTCACAGACATTTTTAACAATACAGGTCCCCACCTTGACCCAGGTGGAGCATCCTGCCAACTACGCCACTGTGAAATAGTACGGTTCGGACACAAACAGGCAGATACATTTAAAGCCATCACCACACGTTTATTTACACTATTATTATATACAGTTCCTAAGTGCACCACCACCACAAAACCCCCCCAGTCTCCCAAAGTCCCGGCTTCACCAACAGCCGTCTCTCTCAGTCCCGGCTTCTTCCACAGCCGTCTCTCTCTCTCTTTTCTCACACACTCCAGGCCTCTCCTTGCCGCCTCCTCTCCGACCTCGTCCACCTCCTCACCCGACTCCAGCCTTGATTGAAGGGAGGCGGCTCCTTAAATAGGCAGGCAGCTGATGACCACATCCGGCCACCTGCCACTATATATATATATATCCTGTCTTACACCCCAAAACATGAGGCCAAGTCTGAGCTTTTTCATCTTGAAACAGGAACAACACGATTATTTATTATAGTGGGATCTGCCACTCTCCTATAAACATACACAGCAATCACAGACACTGCAATCAGGCTGGGTCGTGGCCATGTTAGTGGTCAAGTAATACTGTTCCCTGCATTTATAATCTTCCTTGCATCACCCATCGATGACAGCGCTTATAGCACGACCATGGTCGGCTCGGTTTTGCTTTTGTGGCAAGCCGCTGCAGTGCTGGGAGCCTGTGGTTGCCCTGGCAAGGGATAAGCTGTCTTCCACAGATGCAGCGATCGTGCTTTGGGACGTGCTTCGGTGTGTCATCCCATTGGGAGGAGTCCCAAAAAGTTTAGAAACTTTACAATATATATTTCTTTTTTTGAAACCCTTTGAGACCCTCCCCAACTATGCTGCTGAAACGCGATTGATCAATTTGGCAAAGGTTGCTTGTCCATTACCGAGGCAACCGCAAGTTCACAGCTTTGCCGCATAATGCGCCTGGTTGATGTGGGGAACATTCTAACCTGGCCCCATCCCTGCTTGTGTGCTGTGTGTATTGAAGTGGCAGGTCCCATTGAATAAATGCCCTGACTGTTCCTGTTTCATTGGAATAAAGTTGGTTTTCTTGAAGCCTTTGGACTCAAGTGTCTTCTTTCAGGTTCAAGACAGTGACATATATATATATATATATATATATACTAGCAAAATACCCGCGCTTTGCAGCGGAGAAGTAGTGTGTTAAAGAGGTTATGAAAAAGAAAAGGAAACATTTTACAAATAACGTAACATGATTGTCAATGTAATTGTGTTGTCATTGTTATGAGTGTTGCTGTCTTTTATATATATATAATACACACACACACACACACACACAAACATATATATACATATACACATATATATACATATCTACATATACACATATCTACATATATATATACATATACACATCCACATATATATACATATATT